>NW_026868040.1:0-79352 GCF_020745735.1 Hemiscyllium ocellatum | reverse complement strand
TGTTTCTGTGAGTAAAGCGTTCGGCTCGAGACAATGAAAAAACGAGAGAAGCTCTACTGATTGAATTAACACGTGCACACTGGTTCATTCAAGGAATGTATGCAGTTTGTTTGATTGAATCAATGCATTAAACTGGTGGCATTGAATGAAAGGGAGAACCTCTACTGATTGGATTAACACAAGCATCTGTTTCATTGAATGAACAAGTGCAATTAGAGTCACTTAATAAATTAATTTTGTTGTTTTCATTGTATCAACCAATAACGTTTGATTAATTAGAATCAATGATTGAAGTTTGTATTATTCATTGATTGAATAAATGCCGGTTGTTTCATTGATAGAAAGCGTAAAGGTCGAGACATGGACTGAAAGAGAAAATCTCTGCACATTGAACTAACTCGAACAGTGTTTTCCATTGAGTGCATTCGTGCAGCTTGATTAACTAAAGAAATGAGTTATGCTAGTTTCTTTAATCAGTGAGAAACTTTTGAATCATTGAATCAATGATTGAAGATAGATTTTAGAAGTGAATGAATGCAATTTTTCATTGAATGACAGCGTTGAATGAAATTAGACGTGCAGTCTGTTTCAAGTGAGAGAATGAGTTTAGCATGATAAATTAAATACTTTTTCAATTTTTTGAATGAATGAATAACCTTCTGGATTAAATTATTGAAGTCTGATGGAGACATTGAATGAATTATAAAAGCTCCCCTCAATGAATCTACACGTTCAATCTGTTTCCTTGAATAATTGCAGGCAAATAGTTTCATGAAATGAAAGCGTACAATTTGTTTCATTGAATAAATGGCAAATGCTCTACTCATTGGTTCAGCACTTGCAGTGTGTTTCATTGAAAGATAAGTGCAGTCTGAATGATTGAATGAAGGACTTTGGATTCACGAAATAAATGAGATAAGTTTGTTTCAGTGAATCAATCAACTACATTTGATTCTTTGAAGCTGTGACTGAAGTTTGTTTGTTTGAATCAATGCGTTAATCTGGCGGCGTTGAATGAATGGGAGAGTCTCTACTGATTGGATTAACACGAGCATTCTGTTTCATTGAATGAACAAGTGCAACTAGAGTTACTAAATAAATCAATTTCGTCGGTTTCACTGTATCGACGAATAACGTTTGATTCATTTGAATCATTGATTGAAGTTTTATTTATTGAATGAATGCCGTTTGTTTCATTGATAGAAAGTGTTAAGGTCGAGACGTGGAATGAAAGAGAGAGGCTCTGCACATTGAACTAACTCGCACAGTGTGTTTCATTGAATGAATTCGTGCAGTTTGATTAACTAAAGAAATGAGATATGCTTGTTTCTTCAATCATTGAGTAACTTTTGAATCATTGATTCGATGATTGAAGATTGATTTAATAATTGAATGAATGCAATTTTTTCATTCAATGAAAGCGTTAATCTTGACAGGTTGAATGAAATAACACGTGCAGTCTCTTTCAAGTGAGTGAATGAGTGTAGAATGATAAATTCCATAAGTTTTCGATTTTTAGAATTAATGAATAATCTTCGTTGATTTAACTTTGAAGTCTGACGGAGACATTGAATGAATTAGAGAAGCTCCCCTCAATGAATCTTCAAGTTCAATCTGTTCCATTGAATGATTGCAGGCAAATTGTTTCATGGAATGAAAGGGTAAACTTGTTTCATTGAATAAATGGCAATGCTCTACTCATTGTTTCAGCACTTGCAGTGTGTTTCATTGGAAGATTAGTGCAGTCTGAATGATTGAATGAATCAAGGCCTTTGGATTCACTAAATACATGTCTGAAGTTTGTTTCATTAAATCAATGATCTACGTTTGATTCTTTGAAGCAATCACTGAAGTTTGATTCACTGAATGAATGAAGACTTTCCGTGAGTAACGCGTTCAGCTCGAGACGATGAATAAACGAGAGAAGCTCTACTTGTTGAATTAACACGTGCAGACTGCTTCATTAAAGAAATGTATGCAGTTTCTTTGATTGAATCAATGCGTTAAACTGGTGGCATTGAATGAAAGTGAGAACCTCTATTGATTGGATTAATATGAGCAGTGTATTTCATTGAATGAACAAGTGCAGTTAGAGTCACTAAATAAATTAATTTCGTTGTTTTCATCGAATCAACGAAGAACGTTTGATGCATTTGAATCAATGATTGAAGTTTGATTTATTGATTGAATGAATGCATCTTGTTTCTTTGATAGAAAGCGGTAAGGTCGAGATATGGAATGAAAGAGAGAGGCTCTGCACATTGAAATAAATCGTACAGTGTGTTTCATTGAATGAATTTGTGCCGTTTGATTAACTAAAGAAATGAGTTATGCTTGTTTCTTTGGATCAATGAATAACGTTTGAATCATTGAATCAATGATTGAAGTTTGATTTATTAATTGAATGAATGTAGTTTGTTTTATTGGTAGAAAGCGTTATAGTCGAGACATGGAATGAATGAGAGAAACTCTGCTCATTAAACTAACACGTACAGTGTGTTTTATTGAATCCAAGAGTGAAGTTTGGTTAACTATAGAAATGAGTTATGCTTGTTTCTTTGAATTAATGAATAACGTTTGAATCATTGAAGCAATGATTGAAGATTGATTTCATGATTGAAGGAATGGAGGATTTTATCATTGAATCAAAGCGTTAATCTTGACAGATAGAACGACGTTAGTCTGTTTCGTGAGTGACTGAGTGTAGTATGATAAATTAAATATGTTTTCAATTTTTTGAATTAATGAACAACCTTCATTGATTTAATTATTGAAGTCTGATGGAGACATTGAATGAATTAGAGAAGCTCCCCTCAATGAATCAATACGTTCAATCTGTTCCATTAAATGATTGCAGGCAAATTGTTTGATGGAATGAAAGTGTGCAATTTGTTTCATTGAATAAATGGCAAATGCTCTACTCATTAGTTCAGTACTTGCATTGTGTTTCATTGAAAGATTAGTGCAGTCTGAATGATTGAATGAATGAAGGCCTTTGGATTCACTAAATACATGACTGAAGTTTGTTTCATTAAATCAATGATCTACGTTTGATTATTTCAAGCAATGACTGAAGTTTGATTCAATGAATGAATGAAGAATGTTTCAATGAGTAAAGCGGTGAGCTCGAGACAATGAATGAATGTGGGAAGCTCTACTGATTGAATTCACACGTGCACACTGGTTCATTCAAGCAATGTATGCAGTTTGTTTGATTGAACCAATGCGGTAATCAGGTGGCATTGAATGAAAGTGAGAACCTGTACTGATTGGATTAACACGAGCAGTCTGTTTCATTGAACGAGCAAGTGTAGTTAGAGTCACTAAATAAATCAATTTAGTCGGTTTCACTGTATCAACGAAGAACATTGATTCATTTGTATCATTGATTGAAGTTTGATTTATTGCTTGAAAGAATGTCGTTGTTTCATTGATAGAAAGCGTTAAGGTCGAGACATGGAATGAAAGAGAGATTCTCTGCACATTGAACTATGTTTGATGCTTTGAAGCAATAACTGAAGTTTGATTCAATGAACAAATGAATGAAGATTGTTTCTGTGAGTAAAGCGTTCGGCTCGAGACAATGAAAAAACGAGAGAAGCTCTACTTATTGAATTAACACGTGCAGACTATTTCAATCAAGGAATGTGTGCAATTTGTTTGATTGAATCAATGCATTAAACTGGTGGCATTGAATGAAAGGGAGAGCCTCTACTGATTGGATTAACACAAGCAATCTGTTTCATTGAATGAACAAGTGCAATTAGAGTCACTTAATAAATTAATTTTGTTGTTTTCATTGTATCAACCAATAACGTTTGATTAATTAGAATCAATGATTGAAGTTTGTATTATTCATTGATTGAATAAATGCCGGTTGTTTCATTGATAGAAAGCGTAAAGGTCGAGACATGGACTGAAAGAGAAAATCTCTGCACATTGAACTAACTCGAACAGTGTTTTCCATTGAGTGCATTCGTGCAGCTTGATTAACTAAAGAAATGAGTTATGCTAGTTTCTTTAATCAGTGAGAAACTTTTGAATCATTGAATCAATGATTGAAGATAGATTTTATAAGTGAATGAATGCAATTTTTCATTGAATGACAGCGTTAATCTTGACAGATTGAATGAAATTAGACGTGCAGTCTGTTTCAAGTGAGAGAATGAGTTTAGCATGATAAATTAAATACTTTTTCAATTTTTTGAATGAATGAATAACCTTCTGGATTAAATTATTGAAGTCTGATGGAGACATTGAATGAATTATAAAAGCTCCCCTCAATGAATCTACACGTTCAATCTGTTTCATTGAATAATTGCAGGCAAATAGTTTCATGAAATGAAAGCGTACAATTTGTTTCATTGAATAAATGGCAAATGCTCTACTCATTGGTTCAGCACTTGCAGTGTGTTTCATTGAAAGATAAGTGCAGTCTGAATGATTGAATGAAGGACTTTGGATTCACGAAATAAATGAGATAAGTTTGTTTCAGTGAATCAATCAACTACATTTGATTCTTTGAAGCTGTGACTGAAGTTTGTTTGTTTGAATCAATGCGTTAATCTGGCGGCGTTGAATGAATGGGAGAGTCTCTATTGATTGGATTAACACGAGCATTCTGTTTCATTGAATGAACAAGTGCAACTAGAGTTACTAAATAAATCAATTTCGTCGGTTTCACTGTATCGACGAATAACGTTTGATTCATTTGAATCATTGATTGAAGTTTTATTTATTGAATGAATGCCGTTTGTTTCATTGATAGAAAGTGTTAAGGTCGAGACGTGGAATGAAAGAGAGAGGCTCTGCACATTGAACTAACTCGCACAGTGTGTTTCATTGAATGAATTCGTGCAGTTTGATTAACTAAAGAAATGAGATATGCTTGTTTCTTCAATCATTGAGTAACTTTTGAATCATTGATTCGATGATTGAAGATTGATTTAATAATTGAATGAATGCAATTTTTTCATTCAATGAAAGCGTTAATCTTGACAGGTTGAATGAAATAACACGTGCAGTCTCTTTCAAGTGAGTGAATGAGTGTAGAATGATAAATTCCATAAGTTTTCGATTTTTAGAATTAATGAATAATCTTCGTTGATTTAACTTTGAAGTCTGACGGAGACATTGAATGAATTAGAGAAGCTCCCCTCAATGAATCTTCAAGTTCAATCTGTTCCATTGAATGATTGCAGGCAAATTGTTTCATGGAATGAAAGGGTAAACTTGTTTCATTGAATAAATGGCAATGCTCTACCCATTGTTTCAGCACTTGCAGTGTGTTTCATTGGAAGATTAGTGCAGTCTGAATGATTGAATGAATCAAGGCCTTTGGATTCACTAAATACATGTCTGAAGTTTGTTTCATTAAATCAATGATCTACGTTTGATTCTTTGAAGCAATCACTGAAGTTTGATTCACTGAATGAATGAAGACTTTCCGTGAGTAACGCGTTCAGCTCGAGACGATGAATAAACGAGAGAAGCTCTACTTGTTGAATTAACACGTGCAGACTGCTTCATTAAAGAAATGTATGCAGTTTCTTTGATTGAATCAATGCGTTAAACTGGTGGCATTGAATGAAAGTGAGAACCTTTATTGATTGGATTAATATGAGCAGTGTATTTCATTGAATGAACAAGTGCAGTTAGAGTCACTAAATAAATTAATTTCGTTGTTTTCATCGAATCAACGAAGAACGTTTGATGCATTTGAATCAATGATTGAAGTTTGATTTATTGATTGAATGAATGCATCTTGTTTCTTTGATAGAAAGCGGTAAGGTCGAGATATGGAATGAAAGAGAGAGGCTCTGCACATTGAAATAAATCGTACAGTGTGTTTCATTGAATGAATTTGTGCCGTTTGATTAACTAAAGAAATGAGTTATGCTTGTTACTTTGGATCAATGAATAACGTTTGAATCATTGAATCAATGATTGAAGTTTGATTTATTAATTGAATGAATGTAGTTTGTTTTATTGGTAGAAAGCGTTATAGTCGAGACATGGAATGAATGAGAGAAACTCTGCTCATTAAACTAACACGTACAGTGTGTTTTATTGAATCCAAGAGTGAAGTTTGGTTAACTATAGAAATGAGTTATGCTTGTTTCTTTGAATTAATGAATAACGTTTGAATCATTGAAGCAATGATTGAAGATTGATTTCATGATTGAAGGAATGGAGGATTTTATCATTGAATCAAAGCGTTAATCTTGACTGATAGAACGACGTTAGTCTGTTTCGTGAGTGACTGAGTGTAGTATGATAAATTAAATATGTTTTCAATTTTTTGAATTAATGAACAACCTTCATTGATTTAATTATTGAAGTCTGATGGAGACATTGAATGAATTAGAGAAGCTCCCCTCAATGAATCAATACGTTCAATCTGTTCCATTAAATGATTGCAGGCAAATTGTTTGATGGAATGAAAGTGTGCAATTTGTTTCATTGAATAAATGGCAAATGCTCTACTCATTAGTTCAGTACTTGCATTGTGTTTCATTGAAAGATTAGTGCAGTCTGAATGATTGAATGAATGAAGGCCTTTGGATTCACTAAATACATGACTGAAGTTTGTTTCATTAAATCAATGATCTACGTTTGATTATTTCAAGCAATGACTGAAGTTTGATTCAATGAATGAATGAAGAATGTTTCAATGAGTAAAGCGGTGAGCTCGAGACAATGAATGAATGTGGGAAGCTCTACTGATTGAATTCACACGTGCACACTGGTTCATTCAAGCAATGTATGCAGTTTGTTTGATTGAACCAATGCGGTAATCAGGTGGCATTGAATGAAAGTGAGAACCTGTACTGATTGGATTAACACGAGCAGTCTGTTTCATTGAACGAGCAAGTGTAGTTAGAGTCACTAAATAAATCAATTTAGTCGGTTTCACTGTATCAACGAAGAACATTGATTCATTTGTATCATTGATTGAAGTTTGATTTATTGCTTGAAAGAATGTCGTTTGTTTCATTGATAGAAAGCGTTAAGGTCGAGACATGGAATGAAAGAGAGATTCTCTGCACATTGAACTATGTTTGATGCTTTGAAGCAATAACTGAAGTTTGATTCAATGAACAAATGAATGAAGATTGTTTCTGTGAGTAAAGCGTTCGGCTCGAGACAATGAAAAAACGAGAGAAGCTCTACTTATTGAATTAACACGTGCAGACTATTTCAATCAAGGAATGTGTGCAATTTGTTTGATTGAATCAATGCATTAAACTGGTGGCATTGAATGAAAGGGAGAGCCTCTACTGATTGGATTAACACAAGCAATCTGTTTCATTGAATGAACAAGTGCAATTAGAGTCACTTAATAAATTAATTTTGTTGTTTTCATTGTATCAACCAATAACGTTTGATTAATTAGAATCAATGATTGAAGTTTGTATTATTCATTGATTGAATAAATGCCGGTTGTTTCATTGATAGAAAGCGTAAAGGTCGAGACATGGACTGAAAGAGAAAATCTCTGCACATTGAACTAACTCGAACAGTGTTTTCCATTGAGTGCATTCGTGCAGCTTGATTAACTAAAGAAATGAGTTATGCTAGTTTCTTTAATCAGTGAGTAACTTTTGAATCATTGAATCAATGATTGAAGATAGATTTAATAAGTGAATGAATGCAATTTTTCATTGAATGACAGCGTTAATCTTGACAGATTGAATGAAATTAGACGTGCAGTCTGTTTCAAGTGAGAGAATGAGTTTAGCATGATAAATTAAATACTTTTTCAATTTTTTGAATGAATGAATAACCTTCTGGATTAAATTATTGAAGTCTGATGGAGACATTGAATGAATTATAAAAGCTCCCCTCAATGAATCTACACGTTCAATCTGTTTCATTGAATAATTGCAGGCAAATAGTTTCATGAAATGAAAGCGTACAATTTGTTTCATTGAATAAATGGCAAATGCTCTACTCATTGGTTCAGCACTTGCAGTGTGTTTCATTGAAAGATAAGTGCAGTCTGAATGATTGAATGAAGGACTTTGGATTCACGAAATAAATGAGATAAGTTTGTTTCAGTGAATCAATCAACTACATTTGATTCTTTGAAGCTGTGACTGAAGTTTGTTTGTTTGAATCAATGCGTTAATCTGGCGGCGTTGAATGAATGGGAGAGTCTCTATTGATTGGATTAACACGAGCATTCTGTTTCATTGAATGAACAAGTGCAACTAGAGTTACTAAATAAATCAATTTCGTCGGTTTCACTGTATCGACGAATAACGTTTGATTCATTTGAATCATTGATTGAAGTTTTATTTATTGATTGAATGAATGCCGTTTGTTTCATTGATAGAAAGTGTTAAGGTCGAGACGTGGAATGAAGAGAGAGGCTCTGCACATTGAACTAACTCGCACAGTGTGTTTCATTGAATGAATTCGTGCAGTTTGATTAACTAAAGAAATGAGATATGCTTGTTTCTTCAATCATTGAGTAACTTTTGAATCATTGATTCGATGATTGAAGATTGATTTAATAATTGAATGAATGCAATTTTTTCATTCAATGAAAGCGTTAATCTTGACAGGTTGAATGAAATAACACGTGCAGTCTCTTTCAAGTGAGTGAATGAGTGTAGAATGATAAATTCCATAAGTTTTCGATTTTTAGAATTAATGAATAATCTCCGTTGATTTAACTTTGAAGTCTGACGGAGACATTGAATGAATTAGAGAAGCTCCCCTCAATGAATCTTCAAGTTCAATCTGTTCCATTGAATGATTGCAGGCAAATTGTTTCATGGAATGAAAGGGTAAACTTGTTTCATTGAATAAATGGCAATGCTCTACTCATTGTTTCAGCACTTGCAGTGTGTTTCATTGGAAGAATAGTGCAGTCTGAATGATTGAATGAATCAAGGCCTTTGGATTCACTAAATACATGTCTGAAGTTTGTTTCATTAAATCAATGATCTACGTTTGATTCTTTGAAGCAATCACTGAAGTTTGATTCACTGAATGAATGAAGACTTTCCGTGAGTAACGCGTTCAGCTCGAGACGATGAATAAACGAGAGAAGCTCTACTTGTTGAATTAACACGTGCAGACTGCTTCATTAAAGAAATGTATGCAGTTTCTTTGATTGAATCAATGCGTTAAACTGGTGGCATTGAATGAAAGTGAGAACCTCTATTGATTGGATTAATATGAGCAGTGTATTTCATTGAATGAACAAGTGCAGTTAGAGTCACTAAATAAATTAATTTCGTTGTTTTCATCGAATCAACGAAGAACGTTTGATGCATTTGAATCAATGATTGAAGTTTGATTTATTGATTGAATGAATGCATCTTGTTTCTTTGATAGAAAGCGGTAAGGTCGAGATATGGAATGAAAGAGAGAGGCTCTGCACATTGAAATAAATCGTACAGTGTGTTTCATTGAATGAATTTGTGCCGTTTGATTAACTAAAGAAATGAGTTATGCTTGTTACTTTGGATCAATGAATAACGTTTGAATCATTGAATCAATGATTGAAGTTTGATTTATTGATTGAATGAATGTAGTTTGTTTTATTGGTAGAAAGCGTTATAGTCGAGACATGGAATGAATGAGAGAAACTCTGCTCATTAAACTCACACGTACAGTGTGTTTTATTGAATCCAAGAGTGAAGTTTGGTTAACTATAGAAATGAGTTATGCTTGTTTCTTTGAATTAATGAATAACGTTTGAATCATTGAAGCAATGATTGAAGATTGATTTCATGATTGAAGGAATGGAGGATTTTATCATTGAATCAAAGCGTTAATCTTGACAGATAGAACGACGTTAGTCTGTTTCGTGAGTGACTGAGTGTAGTATGATAAATTAAATATGTTTTCAATTTTTTGAATTAATGAACAACCTTCATTGATTTAATTATTGAAGTCTGATGGAGACATTGAATGAATTAGAGAAGCTCCCCTCAATGAATCAATACGTTCAATCTGTTCCATTAAATGATTGCAGGCAAATTGTTTGATGGAATGAAAGTGTGCAATTTGTTTCATTGAATAAATGGCAAATGCTCTACTCATTAGTTCAGTACTTGCATTGTGTTTCATTGAAAGATTAGTGCAGTCTGAATGATTGAATGAATGAAGGCCTTTGGATTCACTAAATACATGACTGAAGTTGGTTTCATTAAATCAATGATCTACGTTTGATTATTTCAAGCAATGACTGAAGTTTGATTCAATGAATGAATGAATGAAGAATGTTTCAATGAGTAAAGCGGTGAGCTCGAGACAATGAATGAATGTGGGAAGCTCTACTGATTGAATTCACACGTGCACACTGGTTCATTCAAGCAATGTATGCAGTTTGTTTGATTGAACCAATGCGGTAATCAGTGGCATTGAGTGAAAGTGAGAACCTGTACTGATTGGATTAACACGAGCAGTCTGTTTCATTGAACGAGCAAGTGTAGAGTCACTAAATAAATCAATTTAGTCGGTTTCACTGTATCAACGAAGAACATTGATTCATTTGTATCATTGATTGAAGTTTGATTTATTGCTTGAAAGAATGTCGTTTGTTTCATTGATAGAAAGCGTTAAGGTGGAGACATGGAATGAAAGAGAGATTCTCTGCACATTGAACTATGTTTGATGCTTTGAAGCAATAACTGAAGTTTGATTCAATGAACAAATGAATGAAGATTGTTTCTGTGAGTAAAGCGTTCGGCTCGAGACAATGAAAAAACGAGAGAAGCTCTACTTATTGAATTAACACGTGCAGACTATTTCAATCAAGGAATGTGTGCAATTTGTTTGATTGAATCAATGCATTAAACTGGTGGCATTGAATGAAAGGGAGAGCCTCTACTGATTGGATTAACACAAGCAATCTGTTTCATTGAATGAACAAGTGCAATTAGAGTCACTTAATAAATTAATTTTGTTGTTTTCATTGTATCAACCAATAACGTTTGATTAATTAGAATCAATGATTGAAGTTTGTATTATTCATTGATTGAATAAATGCCGGTTGTTTCATTGATAGAAAGCGTAAAGGTCGAGACATGGACTGAAAGAGAAAATCTCTGCACATTGAACTAACTCGAACAGTGTTTTCCATTGAGTGCATTCGTGCAGCTTGATTAACTAAAGAAATGAGTTATGCTAGTTTCTTTAATCAGTGAGTAACTTTTGAATCATTGAATCAATGATTGAAGATAGATTTAATAAGTGAATGAATGCAATTTTTCATTGAATGACAGCGTTAATCTTGACAGATTGAATGAAATTAGACGTGCAGTCTGTTTCAAGTGAGAGAATGAGTTTAGCATGATAAATTAAATACTTTTTCAATTTTTTGAATGAATGAATAACCTTCTGGATTAAATTATTGAAGTCTGATGGAGACATTGAATGAATTATAAAAGCTCACCTCAAATGAATCTACACGTTCAATCTGTTTCCTTGAATAATTGCAGGCAAATAGTTTCATGAAATGAAAGCGTACAATTTGTTTCATTGAATAAATGGCAAATGCTCTACTCATTGGTTCAGCACTTGCAGTGTGTTTCATTGAAAGATAAGTGCAGTCTGAATGATTGAATGAAGGACTTTGGATTCACGAAATAAATGAGATAAGTTTGTTTCAGTGAATCAATCAACTACATTTGATTCTTTGAAGCTGTGACTGAAGTTTGTTTGTTTGAATCAATGCGTTAATCTGGCGGCGTTGAATGAATGGGAGAGTCTCTATTGATTGGATTAACACGAGCATTCTGTTTCATTGAATGAACAAGTGCAACTAGAGTTACTAAATAAATCAATTTCGTCGGTTTCACTGTATCGACGAATAACGTTTGATTCATTTGAATCATTGATTGAAGTTTTATTTATTGATTGAATGAATGCCGTTTGTTTCATTGATAGAAAGTGTTAAGGTCGAGACGTGGAATGAAAGAGAGAGGCTCTGCACATTGAACTAACTCGCACAGTGTGTTTCATTGAATGAATTCGTGCAGTTTGATTAACTAAAGAAATGAGATATGCTTGTTTCTTCAATCATTGAGTAACTTTTGAATCATTGATTCGATGATTGAAGATTGATTTAATAATTGAATGAATGCAATTTTTTCATTCAATGAAATCGTTAATCTTGACAGGTTGAATGAAATAACACGTGCAGTCTCTTTCAAGTGAGTGAATGAGTGTAGAATGATAAATTCCATAAGTTTTCGATTTTTAGAATTAATGAATAATCTTCGTTGATTTAACTTTGAAGTCTGACGGAGACATTGAATGAATTAGAGAAGCTCCCCTCAATGAATCTTCAAGTTCAATCTGTTCCATTGAATGATTGCAGGCAAATTGTTTCATGGAATGAAAGGGTAAACTTGTTTCATTGAATAAATGGCAATGCTCTACTCATTGTTTCAGCACTTGCAGTGTGTTTCATTGGAAGATTAGTGCAGTCTGAATGATTGAATGAATCAAGGCCTTTGGATTCACTAAATACATGTCTGAAGTTTGTTTCATTAAATCAATGATCTACGTTTGATTCTTTGAAGCAATCACTGAAGTTTGATTCACTGAATGAATGAAGACTTTCCGTGAGTAACGCGTTCAGCTCGAGACGATGAATAGACGAGAGAAGCTCTACTTGTTGAATTAACACGTGCAGACTGCTTCATTAAAGAAATGTATGCAGTTTCTTTGATTGAATCAATGCGTTAAACTGGTGGCATTGAATGAAAGTGAGAACCTTTATTGATTGGATTAATATGAGCAGTGTATTTCATTGAATGAACAAGTGCAGTTAGAGTCACTAAATAAATTAATTTCGTTGTTTTCATCGAATCAACGAAGAACGTTTGATGCATTTGAATCAATGATCGAAGTTTGATTTATTGATTGAATGAATGCATCTTGTTTCTTTGATAGAAAGCGGTAAGGTCGAGATATGGAATGAAAGAGAGAGGCTCTGCACATTGAAATAAATCGTACAGTGTGTTTCATTGAATGAATTTGTGCCGTTTGATTAACTAAAGAAATGAGTTATGCTTGTTACTTTGGATCAATGAATAACGTTTGAATCATTGAATCAATGATTGAAGTTTGATTTATTGATTGAATGAATGTAGTTTGTTTTATTGGTAGTAAGCGTTATAGTCGAGACATGGAATGAATGAGAGAAACTCCGCTCATTAAACTCACACGTACAGTGTGTTTTATTGAATCCAAGAGTGAAGTTTGGTTAACTATAGAAATGAGTTATGCTTGTTTCTTTGAATTAATGAATAACGTTTGAATCATTGAAGCAATGATTGAAGATTGATTTCATGATTGAAGGAATGGAGGATTTTATCATTGAATCAAAGCGTTAATCTTGACTGATAGAACGACGTTAGTCTGTTTCGTGAGTGACTGAGTGTAGTATGATAAATTAAATATGTTTTCAATTTTTTGAATTAATGAACAACCTTCATTGATTTAATTATTGAAGTCTGATGGAGACATTGAATGAATTAGAGAAGCTCCCCTCAATGAATCAATACGTTCAATCTGTTCCATTGAATGATTGCAGGCAAATTGTTTGATGGAATGAAAGTGTGCAATTTGTTTCATTGAATAAATGGCAAATGCTCTACTCATTAGTTCAGTACTTGCATTGTGTTTCATTGAAAGATTAGTGCAGTCTGAATGATTGAATGAATGAAGGCCTTTGGATTCACTAAATACATGACTGAAGTTTGTTTCATTAAATCAATGATCTACGTTTGATTATTTCAAGCAATGACTGAAGTTTGATTCAATGAATGAATGAATGAAGAATGTTTCAATGAGTAAAGCGGTGAGCTCGAGACAATGAATGAATGTGGGAAGCTCTACTGATTGAATTCACACGTGCACACTGGTTCATTCAAGCAATGTATGCAGTTTGTTTGATTGAACCAATGCGGTAATCAGGTGGCATTGAATGAAAGTGAGAACCTGTACTGATTGGATTAACACGAGCAGTCTGTTTCATTGAACGAGCAAGTGTAGTTAGAGTCACTAAATAAATCAATTTAGTCGGTTTCACTGTATCAACGAAGAACATTGATTCATTTGTATCATTGATTGAAGTTTGATTTATTGCTTGAAAGAATGTCGTTTGTTTCATTGATAGAAAGCGTTAAGGTGGAGACATGGAATGAAAGAGAGATTCTCTGCACATTGAACTATGTTTGATGCTTTGAAGCAATAACTGAAGTTTGATTCAATGAACAAATGAATGAAGATTGTTTCTGTGAGTAAAGCGTTCGGCTCGAGACAATGAAAAAACGAGAGAAGCTCTACTTATTGAATTAACACGTGCAGACTATTTCAATCAAGGAATGTGTGCAATTTGTTTGATTGAATCAATGCATTAAACTGGTGGCATTGAATGAAAGGGAGAGCCTCTACTGATTGGATTAACACAAGCATTCTGTTTCATTGAATGAACAAGTGCAATTAGAGTCACTTAATAAATTAATTTTGTTGTTTTCATTGTATCAACCAGTAACGTTTGATTAATTAGAATCAATGATTGAAGTTTGTATTATTCATTGATTGAATAAATGCCGGTTGTTTCATTGATAGAAAGCGTAAAGGTCGAGACATGGACTGAAAGAGAAAATCTCTGCACATTGAACTAACTCGAACAATGTTTTCCATGGAGTGCATTCGTGCAGCTTGATTAACTAAAGAAATGAGTTATGCTAGTTTCTTTAATCAGTGAGTAACTTTTGAATCATTGAATCAATGATTGAAGATAGATTTAATAAGTGAATGAATGCAATTTTTCATTGAATGACAGCGTTAATCTTGACAGATTGAATGAAATTAGACGTGCAGTCTGTTTCAAGTGAGAGAATGAGTTTAGCATGATAAATTAAATACTTTTTCAATTTTTTGAATGAATGAATAACCTTCTGGATTAAATTATTGAAGTCTGATGGAGACATTGAATGAATTATAAAAGCTCCCCTCAATGAATCTACACGTTCAATCTGTTTCCTTGAATAATTGCAGGCAAATAGTTTCATGAAATGAAAGCGTACAATTTGTTTCATTGAATAAATGGCAAATGCTCTACTCATTGGTTCAGCACTTGCAGTGTGTTTCATTGAAAGATAAGTGCAGTCTGAATGATTGAATGAAGGACTTTGGATTCACGAAATAAATGAGATAAGTTTGTTTCAGTGAATCAATCAACTACATTTGATTCTTTGAAGCTGTGACTGAAGTTTGTTTGTTTGAATCAATGCGTTAATCTGGCGGCGTTGAATGAATGGGAGAGTCTCTACTGATTGGATTAACACGAGCATTCTGTTTCATTGAATGAACAAGTGCAACTAGAGTTACTAAATAAATCAATTTCGTCGGTTTCACTGTATCGACGAATAACGTTTGATTCATTTGAATCATTGATTGAAGTTTTATTTATTGATTGAATGAATGCCGTTTGTTTCATTGATAGAAAGTGTTAAGGTCGAGACGTGGAATGAAGGAGAGAGGCTCTGCACATTGAACTAACTCGCACAGTGTGTTTCATTGAATGAATTCGTGCAGTTTGATTAACTAAAGAAATGAGATATGCTTGTTTCTTCAATCATTGAGTAACTTTTGAATCATTGATTCGATGATTGAAGATTGATTTAATAATTGAATGAATGCAATTTTTTCATTCAATGAAAGCGTTAATCTTGACAGGTTGAATGAAATAACACGTGCAGTCTCTTTCAAGTGAGTGAATGAGTGTAGAATGATAAATTCCATAAGTTTTCGATTTTTAGAATTAATGAATAATCTTCGTTGATTTAACTTTGAAGTCTGACGGAGACATTGAATGAATTAGAGAAGCTCCCCTCAATGAATCTTCAAGTTCAATCTGTTCCATTGAATGATTGCAGGCAAATTGTTTCATGGAATGAAAGGGTAAACTTGTTTCATTGAATAAATGGCAATGCTCTACTCATTGTTTCAGCACTTGCAGTGTGTTTCATTGGAAGATTAGTGCAGTCTGAATGATTGAATGAATCAAGGCCTTTGGATTCACTAAATACATGTCTGAAGTTTGTTTCATTAAATCAATGATCTACGTTTGATTCTTTGAAGCAATCACTGAAGTTTGATTCACTGAATGAATGAAGACTTTCCGTGAGTAACGCGTTCAGCTCGAGACGATGAATAAACGAGAGAAGCTCTACTTGTTGAATTAACACGTGCAGACTGCTTCATTAAAGAAATGTATGCAGTTTCTTTGATTGAATCAATGCGTTAAACTGGTGGCATTGAATGAAAGTGAGAACCTTTATTGATTGGATTAATATGAGCAGTGTATTTCATTGAATGAACAAGTGCAGTTAGAGTCACTAAATAAATTAATTTCGTTGTTTTCATCGAATCAACGAAGAACGTTTGATGCATTTGAATCAATGATCGAAGTTTGATTTATTGATTGAATGAATGCATCTTGTTTCTTTGATAGAAAGCGGTAAGGTCGAGATATGGAATGAAAGAGAGAGGCTCTGCACATTGAAATAAATCGTACAGTGTGTTTCATTGAATGAATTTGTGCCGTTTGATTAACTAAAGAAATGAGTTATGCTTGTTACTTTGGATCAATGAATAACGTTTGAATCATTGAATCAATGATTGAAGTTTGATTTATTGATTGAATGAATGTAGTTTGTTTTATTGGTAGAAAGCGTTATAGTCGAGACATGGAATGAATGAGAGAAACTCCGCTCATTAAACTCACACGTACAGTGTGTTTTATTGAATCCAAGAGTGAAGTTTGGTTAACTATAGAAATGAGTTATGCTTGTTTCTTTGAATTAATGAATAACGTTTGAATCATTGAAGCAATGATTGAAGATTGATTTCATGATTGAAGGAATGGAGGATTTTATCATTGAATCAAAGCGTTAATCTTGACTGATAGAACGACGTTAGTCTGTTTCGTGAGTGACTGAGTGTAGTATGATAAATTAAATATGTTTTCAATTTTTTGAATTAATGAACAACCTTCATTGATTTAATTATTGAAGTCTGATGGAGACATTGAATGAATTAGAGAAGCTCCCCTCAATGAATCAATACGTTCAATCTGTTCCATTGAATGATTGCAGGCAAATTGTTTGATGGAATGAAAGTGTGCAATTTGTTTCATTGAATAAATGGCAAATGCTCTACTCATTAGTTCAGTACTTGCATTGTGTTTCATTGAAAGATTAGTGCAGTCTGAATGATTGAATGAATGAAGGCCTTTGGATTCACTAAATACATGACTGAAGTTTGTTTCATTAAATCAATGATCTACGTTTGATTATTTCAAGCAATGACTGAAGTTTGATTCAATGAATGAATGAATGAAGAATGTTTCAATGAGTAAAGCGGTGAGCTCGAGACAATGAATGAATGTGGGAAGCTCTACTGATTGAATTCACACGTGCACACTGGTTCATTCAAGCAATGTATGCAGTTTGTTTGATTGAACCAATGCGGTAATCAGGTGGCATTGAATGAAAGTGAGAACCTGTACTGATTGGATTAACACGAGCAGTCTGTTTCATTGAACGAGCAAGTGTAGTTAGAGTCACTAAATAAATCAATTTAGTCGGTTTCACTGTATCAACGAAGAACATTGATTCATTTGTATCATTGATTGAAGTTTGATTTATTGCTTGAAAGAATGTCGTTTGTTTCATTGATAGAAAGCGTTAAGGTGGAGACATGGAATGAAAGAGAGATTCTCTGCACATTGAACTATGTTTGATGCTTTGAAGCAATAACTGAAGTTTGATTCAATGAACAAATGAATGAAGATTGTTTCTGTGAGTAAAGCGTTCGGCTCGAGACAATGAAAAAACGAGAGAAGCTCTACTTATTGAATTAACACGTGCAGACTATTTCAATCAAGGAATGTGTGCAATTTGTTTGATTGAATCAATGCATTAAACTGGTGGCATTGAATGAAAGGGAGAGCCTCTACTGATTGGATTAACACAAGCAATCTGTTTCATTGAATGAACAAGTGCAATTAGAGTCACTTAATAAATTAATTTTGTTGTTTTCATTGTATCAACCAATAACGTTTGATTAATTAGAATCAATGATTGAAGTTTGTATTATTCATTGATTGAATAAATGCCGGTTGTTTCATTGATAGAAAGCGTAAAGGTCGAGACATGGACTGAAAGAGAAAATCTCTGCACATTGAACTAACTCGAACAGTGTTTTCCATTGAGTGCATTCGTGCAGCTTGATTAACTAAAGAAATGAGTTATGCTAGTTTCTTTAATCAGTGAGTAACTTTTGAATCATTGAATCAATGATTGAAGATAGATTTAATAAGTGAATGAATGCAATTTTTCATTGAATGACAGCGTTAATCTTGACAGATTGAATGAAATTAGACGTGCAGTCTGTTTCAAGTGAGAGAATGAGTTTAGCATGATAAATTAAATACTTTTTCAATTTTTTGAATGAATGAATAACCTTCTGGATTAAATTATTGAAGTCTGATGGAGACATTGAATGAATTATAAAAGCTCCCCTCAATGAATCTACACGTTCAATCTGTTTCCTTGAATAATTGCAGGCAAATAGTTTCATGAAATGAAAGCGTACAATTTGTTTCATTGAATAAATGGCAAATGCTCTACTCATTGGTTCAGCACTTGCAGTGTGTTTCATTGAAAGATAAGTGCAGTCTGAATGATTGAATGAAGGACTTTGGATTCACGAAATAAATGAGATAAGTTTGTTTCAGTGAATCAATCAACTACATTTGATTCTTTGAAGCTGTGACTGAAGTTTGTTTGTTTGAATCAATGCGTTAATCTGGCGGCGTTGAATGAATGGGAGAGTCTCTACTGATTGGATTAACACGAGCATTCTGTTTCATTGAATGAACAAGTGCAACTAGAGTTACTAAATAAATCAATTTCGTCGGTTTCACTGTATCGACGAATAACGTTTGATTCATTTGAATCATTGATTGAAGTTTTATTTATTGATTGAATGAATGCCGTTTGTTTCATTGATAGAAAGTGTTAAGGTCGAGACGTGGAATGAAAGAGAGAGGCTCTGCACATTGAACTAACTCGCACAGTGTGTTTCATTGAATGAATTCGTGCAGTTTGATTAACTAAAGAAATGAGATATGCTTGTTTCTTCAATCATTGAGTAACTTTTGAATCATTGATTCGATGATTGAAGATTGATTTAATAATTGAATGAATGCAATTTTTTCATTCAATGAAAGCGTTAATCTTGACAGGTTGAATGAAATAACACGTGCAGTCTCTTTCAAGTGAGTGAATGAGTGTAGAATGATAAATTCCATAAGTTTTCGATTTTTAGAATTAATGAATAATCTTCGTTGATTTAACTTTGAAGTCTGACGGAGACATTGAATGAATTAGAGAAGCTCCCCTCAATGAATCTTCAAGTTCAATCTGTTCCATTGAATGATTGCAGGCAAATTGTTTCATGGAATGAAAGGGTAAACTTGTTTCATTGAATAAATGGCAATGCTCTACCCATTGTTTCAGCACTTGCAGTGTGTTTCATTGGAAGATTAGTGCAGTCTGAATGATTGAATGAATCAAGGCCTTTGGATTCACTAAATACATGTCTGAAGTTTGTTTCATTAAATCAATGATCTACGTTTGATTCTTTGAAGCAATCACTGAAGTTTGATTCACTGAATGAATGAAGACTTTCCGTGAGTAACGCGTTCAGCTCGAGACGATGAATAAACGAGAGAAGCTCTACTTGTTGAATTAACACGTGCAGACTGCTTCATTAAAGAAATGTATGCAGTTTCTTTGATTGAATCAATGCGTTAAACTGGTGGCATTGAATGAAAGTGAGAACCTCTATTGATTGGATTAATATGAGCAGTGTATTTCATTGAATGAACAAGTGCAGTTAGAGTCACTAAATAAATTAATTTCGTTGTTTTCATCGAATCAACGAAGAACGTTTGATGCATTTGAATCAATGATTGAAGTTTGATTTATTGATTGAATGAATGCATCTTGTTTCTTTGATAGAAAGCGGTAAGGTCGAGATATGGAATGAAAGAGAGAGGCTCTGCACATTGAAATAAATCGTACAGTGTGTTTCATTGAATGAATTTGTGCCGTTTGATTAACTAAAGAAATGAGTTATGCTTGTTACTTTGGATCAATGAATAACGTTTGAATCATTGAATCAATGATTGAAGTTTGATTTATTAATTGAATGAATGTAGTTTGTTTTATTGGTAGAAAGCGTTATAGTCGAGACATGGAATGAATGAGAGAAACTCTGCTCATTAAACTAACCCGTACAGTGTGTTTTATTGAATCCAAGAGTGAAGTTTGGTTAACTATAGAAATGAGTTATGCTTGTTTCTTTGAATTAATGAATAACGTTTGAATCATTGAAGCAATGATTGAAGATTGATTTCATGATTGAAGGAATGGAGGATTTTATCATTGAATCAAAGCGTTAATCTTGACAGATAGAACGACGTTAGTCTGTTTCGTGAGTGACTGAGTGTAGTATGATAAATTAAATATGTTTTCAATTTTTTGAATTAATGAACAACCTTCATTGATTTAATTATTGAAGTCTGATGGAGACATTGAATGAATTAGAGAAGCTCCCCTCAATGAATCAATACGTTCAATCTGTTCCATTGAATGATTGCAGGCAAATTGTTTGATGGAATGAAAGTGTGCAATTTGTTTCATTGAATAAATGGCAAATGCTCTACTCATTAGTTCAGTACTTGCATTGTGTTTCATTGAAAGATTAGTGCAGTCTGAATGATTGAATGAATGAAGGCCTTTGGATTCACTAAATACATGACTGAAGTTGGTTTCATTAAATCAATGATCTACGTTTGATTATTTCAAGCAATGACTGAAGTTTGATTCAATGAATGAATGAATGAAGAATGTTTCAATGAGTAAAGCGGTGAGCTCGAGACAATGAATGAATGTGGGAAGCTCTACTGATTGAATTCACACGTGCACACTGGTTCATTCAAGCAATGTATGCAGTTTGTTTGATTGAACCAATGCGGTAATCAGGTGGCATTGAATGAAAGTGAGAACCTGTACTGATTGGATTAACACGAGCAGTCTGTTTCATTGAACGAGCAAGTGTAGTTAGAGTCACTAAATAAATCAATTTAGTCGGTTTCACTGTATCAACGAAGAACATTGATTCATTTGTATCATTGATTGAAGTTTGATTTATTGCTTGAAAGAATGTCGTTTGTTTCATTGATAGAAAGCGTTAAGGTCGAGACATGGAATGAAAGAGAGATTCTCTGCACATTGAACTATGTTTGATGCTTTGAAGCAATAACTGAAGTTTGATTCAATGAACAAATGAATGAAGATTGTTTCTGTGAGTAAAGCGTTCGGCTCGAGACAATGAAAAAACGAGAGAAGCTCTACTTATTGAATTAACACGTGCAGACTATTTCAATCAAGGAATGTGTGCAATTTGTTTGATTGAATCAATGCATTAAACTGGTGGCATTGAATGAAAGGGAGAGCCTCTACTGATTGGATTAACACAAGCATTCTGTTTCATTGAATGAACAAGTGCAATTAGAGTCACTTAATAAATTAATTTTGTTGTTTTCATTGTATCAACCAGTAACGTTTGATTAATTAGAATCAATGATTGAAGTTTGTATTATTCATTGATTGAATAAATGCCGGTTGTTTCATTGATAGAAAGCGTAAAGGTCGAGACATGGACTGAAAGAGAAAATCTCTGCACATTGAACTAACTCGAACAGTGTTTTCCATTGAGTGCATTCGTGCAGCTTGATTAACTAAAGAAATGAGTTATGCTAGTTTCTTTAATCAGTGAGAAACTTTTGAATCATTGAATCAATGATTGAAGATAGATTTTAGAAGTGAATGAATGCAATTTTTCATTGAATGACAGCGTTAATCTTGACAGATTGAATGAAATTAGACGTGCAGTCTGTTTCAAGTGAGAGAATGAGTTTAGCATGATAAATTAAATACTTTTTCAATTTTTTGAATGAATGAATAACCTTCTGGATTAAATTATTGAAGTCTGATGGAGACATTGAATGAATTATAAAAGCTCACCTCAAATGAATCTACACGTTCAATCTGTTTCATTGAATAATTGCAGGCAAATAGTTTCATGAAATGAAAGCGTACAATTTGTTTCATTGAATAAATGGCAAATGCTCTACTCATTGGTTCAGCACTTGCAGTGTGTTTCATTGAAAGATAAGTGCAGTCTGAATGATTGAATGAAGGACTTTGGATTCACGAAATAAATGAGATAAGTTTGTTTCAGTGAATCAATCAACTACATTTGATTCTTTGAAGCTGTGACTGAAGTTTGTTTGTTTGAATCAATGCGTTAATCTGGCGGCGTTGAATGAATGGGAGAGTCTCTACTGATTGGATTAACACGAGCATTCTGTTTCATTGAATGAACAAGTGCAACTAGAGTTACTAAATAAATCAATTTCGTCGGTTTCACTGTATCGACGAATAACGTTTGATTCATTTGAATCATTGATTGAAGTTTTATTTATTGATTGAATGAATGCCGTTTGTTTCATTGATAGAAAGTGTTAAGGTCGAGACGTGGAATGAAAGAGAGAGGCTCTGCACATTGAACTAACTCGCACAGTGTGTTTCATTGAATGAATTCGTGCAGTTTGATTAACTAAAGAAATGAGATATGCTTGTTTCTTCAATCATTGAGTAACTTTTGAATCATTGATTCGATGATTGAAGATTGATTTAATAATTGAATGAATGCAATTTTTTCATTCAATGAAAGCGTTAATCTTGACAGGTTGAATGAAATAACACGTGCAGTCTCTTTCAAGTGAGTGAATGAGTGTAGAATGATAAATTCCATAAGTTTTCGATTTTTAGAATTAATGAATAATCTTCGTTGATTTAACTTTGAAGTCTGACGGAGACATTGAATGAATTAGAGAAGCTCCCCTCAATGAATCTTCAAGTTCAATCTGTTCCATTGAATGATTGCAGGCAAATTGTTTCATGGAATGAAAGGGTAAACTTGTTTCATTGAATAAATGGCAATGCTCTACCCATTGTTTCAGCACTTGCAGTGTGTTTCATTGGAAGATTAGTGCAGTCTGAATGATTGAATGAATCAAGGCCTTTGGATTCACTAAATACATGTCTGAAGTTTGTTTCATTAAATCAATGATCTACGTTTGATTCTTTGAAGCAATCACTGAAGTTTGATTCACTGAATGAATGAAGACTTTCCGTGAGTAACGCGTTCAGCTCGAGACGATGAATAAACGAGAGAAGCTCTACTTGTTGAATTAACACGTGCAGACTGCTTCATTAAAGAAATGTATGCAGTTTCTTTGATTGAATCAATGCGTTAAACTGGTGGCATTGAATGAAAGTGAGAACCTTTATTGATTGGATTAATATGAGCAGTGTATTTCATTGAATGAACAAGTGCAGTTAGAGTCACTAAATAAATTAATTTCGTTGTTTTCATCGAATCAACGAAGAACGTTTGATGCATTTGAATCAATGATCGAAGTTTGATTTATTGATTGAATGAATGCATCTTGTTTCTTTGATAGAAAGCGGTAAGGTCGAGATATGGAATGAAAGAGAGAGGCTCTGCACATTGAAATAAATCGTACAGTGTGTTTCATTGAATGAATTTGTGCCGTTTGATTAACTAAAGAAATGAGTTATGCTTGTTACTTTGGATCAATGAATAACGTTTGAATCATTGAATCAATGATTGAAGTTTGATTTATTAATTGAATGAATGTAGTTTGTTTTATTGGTAGAAAGCGTTATAGTCGAGACATGGAATGAATGAGAGAAACTCTGCTCATTAAACTAACACGTACAGTGTGTTTTATTGAATCCAAGAGTGAAGTTTGGTTAACTATAGAAATGAGTTATGCTTGTTTCTTTGAATTAATGAATAACGTTTGAATCATTGAAGCAATGATTGAAGATTGATTTCATGATTGAAGGAATGGAGGATTTTATCATTGAATCAAAGCGTTAATCTTGACAGATAGAACGACGTTAGTCTGTTTCGTGAGTGACTGAGTGTAGTATGATAAATTAAATATGTTTTCAATTTTTTGAATTAATGAACAACCTTCATTGATTTAATTATTGAAGTCTGATGGAGACATTGAATGAATTAGAGAAGCTCCCCTCAATGAATCAATACGTTCAATCTGTTCCATTAAATGATTGCAGGCAAATTGTTTGATGGAATGAAAGTGTGCAATTTGTTTCATTGAATAAATGGCAAATGCTCTACTCATTAGTTCAGTACTTGCATTGTGTTTCATTGAAAGATTAGTGCAGTCTGAATGATTGAATGAATGAAGGCCTTTGGATTCACTAAATACATGACTGAAGTTTGTTTCATTAAATCAATGATCTACGTTTGATTATTTCAAGCAATGACTGAAGTTTGATTCAATGAATGAATGAAGAATGTTTCAATGAGTAAAGCGGTGAGCTCGAGACAATGAATGAATGTGGGAAGCTCTACTGATTGAATTCACACGTGCACACTGGTTCATTCAAGCAATGTATGCAGTTTGTTTGATTGAACCAATGCGGTAATCAGGTGGCATTGAATGAAAGTGAGAACCTGTACTGATTGGATTAACACGAGCAGTCTGTTTCATTGAACGAGCAAGTGTAGTTAGAGTCACTAAATAAATCAATTTAGTCGGTTTCACTGTATCAACGAAGAACATTGATTCATTTGTATCATTGATTGAAGTTTGATTTATTGCTTGAAAGAATGTCGTTTGTTTCATTGATAGAAAGCGTTAAGGTGGAGACATGGAATGAAAGAGAGATTCTCTGCACATTGAACTATGTTTGATGCTTTGAAGCAATAACTGAAGTTTGATTCAATGAACAAATGAATGAAGATTGTTTCTGTGAGTAAAGCGTTCGGCTCGAGACAATGAAAAAACGAGAGAAGCTCTACTTATTGAATTAACACGTGCAGACTATTTCAATCAAGGAATGTGTGCAATTTGTTTGATTGAATCAATGCATTAAACTGGTGGCATTGAATGAAAGGGAGAGCCTCTACTGATTGGATTAACACAAGCAATCTGTTTCATTGAATGAACAAGTGCAATTAGAGTCACTTAATAAATTAATTTTGTTGTTTTCATTGTATCAACCAATAACGTTTGATTAATTAGAATCAATGATTGAAGTTTGTATTATTCATTGATTGAATAAATGCCGGTTGTTTCATTGATAGAAAGCGTAAAGGTCGAGACATGGACTGAAAGAGAAAATCTCTGCACATTGAACTAACTCGAACAATGTTTTCCATGGAGTGCATTCGTGCAGCTTGATTAACTAAAGAAATGAGTTATGCTAGTTTCTTTAATCAGTGAGTAACTTTTGAATCATTGAATCAATGATTGAAGATAGATTTAATAAGTGAATGAATGCAATTTTTCATTGAATGACAGCGTTAATCTTGACAGATTGAATGAAATTAGACGTGCAGTCTGTTTCAAGTGAGAGAATGAGTTTAGCATGATAAATTAAATACTTTTTCAATTTTTTGAATGAATGAATAACCTTCTGGATTAAATTATTGAAGTCTGATGGAGACATTGAATGAATTATAAAAGCTCACCTCAAATGAATCTACACGTTCAATCTGTTTCATTGAATAATTGCAGGCAAATAGTTTCATGAAATGAAAGCGTACAATTTGTTTCATTGAATAAATGGCAAATGCTCTACTCATTGGTTCAGCACTTGCAGTGTGTTTCATTGAAAGATAAGTGCAGTCTGAATGATTGAATGAAGGACTTTGGATTCACGAAATAAATGAGATAAGTTTGTTTCAGTGAATCAATCAACTACATTTGATTCTTTGAAGCTGTGACTGAAGTTTGTTTGTTTGAATCAATGCGTTAATCTGGCGGCGTTGAATGAATGGGAGAGTCTCTACTGATTGGATTAACACGAGCATTCTGTTTCATTGAATGAACAAGTGCAACTAGAGTTACTAAATAAATCAATTTCGTCGGTTTCACTGTATCGACGAATAACGTTTGATTCATTTGAATCATTGATTGAAGTTTTATTTATTGATTGAATGAATGCCGTTTGTTTCATTGATAGAAAGTGTTAAGGTCGAGACGTGGAATGAAAGAGAGAGGCTCTGCACATTGAACTAACTCGCACAGTGTGTTTCATTGAATGAATTCGTGCAGTTTGATTAACTAAAGAAATGAGATATGCTTGTTTCTTCAATCATTGAGTAACTTTTGAATCATTGATTCGATGATTGAAGATTGATTTAATAATTGAATGAATGCAATTTTTTCATTCAATGAAAGCGTTAATCTTGACAGGTTGAATGAAATAACACGTGCAGTCTCTTTCAAGTGAGTGAATGAGTGTAGAATGATAAATTCCATAAGTTTTCGATTTTTAGAATTAATGAATAATCTTCGTTGATTTAACTTTGAAGTCTGACGGAGACATTGAATGAATTAGAGAAGCTCCCCTCAATGAATCTTCAAGTTCAATCTGTTCCATTGAATGATTGCAGGCAAATTGTTTCATGGAATGAAAGGGTAAACTTGTTTCATTGAATAAATGGCAATGCTCTACCCATTGTTTCAGCACTTGCAGTGTGTTTCATTGGAAGATTAGTGCAGTCTGAATGATTGAATGAATGAAGGCCTTATGTCTGAAGTTTGTTTCATTAAATCAATGATCTACGTTTGATTCTTTGAAGCAATCACTGAAGTTTGATTCACTGAATGAATGAAGACTTTCCGTGAGTAACGCGTTCAGCTCGAGACGATGAATAAACGAGAGAAGCTCTACTTGTTGAATTAACACGTGCAGACTGCTTCATTAAAGAAATGTATGCAGTTTCTTTGATTGAATCAATGCGTTAAACTGGTGGCATTGAATGAAAGTGAGAACCTCTATTGATTGGATTAATATGAGCAGTGTATTTCATTGAATGAACAAGTGCAGTTAGAGTCACTAAATAAATTAATTTCGTTGTTTTCATCGAATCAACGAAGAACGTTTGATGCATTTGAATCAATGATCGAAGTTTGATTTATTGATTGAATGAATGCATCTTGTTTCTTTGATAGAAAGCGGTAAGGTCGAGATATGGAATGAAAGAGAGAGGCTCTGCACATTGAAATAAATCGTACAGTGTGTTTCATTGAATGAATTTGTGCCGTTTGATTAACTAAAGAAATGAGTTATGCTTGTTACTTTGGATCAATGAATAACGTTTGAATCATTGAATCAATGATTGAAGTTTGATTTATTGATTGAATGAATGTAGTTTGTTTTATTGGTAGAAAGCGTTATAGTCGAGACATGGAATGAATGAGAGAAACTCCGCTCAATAAACTCACACGTACAGTGTGTTTTATTGAATCCAAGAGTGAAGTTTGGTTAACTATAGAAATGAGTTATGCTTGTTTCTTTGAATTAATGAATAACGTTTGAATCATTGAAGCAATGATTGAAGATTGATTTCATGATTGAAGGAATGGAGGATTTTATCATTGAATCAAAGCGTTAATCTTGACAGATAGAACGACGTTAGTCTGTTTCGTGAGTGACTGAGTGTAGTATGATAAATTAAATATGTTTTCAATTTTTTGAATTAATGAACAACCTTCATTGATTTAATTATTGAAGTCTGATGGAGACATTGAATGAATTAGAGAAGCTCCCCTCAATGAATCAATACGTTCAATTTGTTCCATTAAATGATTGCAGGCAAATTGTTTGATGGAATGAAAGTGTGCAATTTGTTTCATTGAATAAATGGCAAATGCTCTACTCATTAGTTCAGTACTTGCATTGTGTTTCATTGAAAGATTAGTGCAGTCTGAATGATTGAATGAATGAAGGCCTTTGGATTCACTAAATACATGACTGAAGTTTGTTTCATTAAATCAATGATCTACGTTTGATTATTTCAAGCAATGACTGAAGTTTGATTCAATGAATGAATGAAGAATGTTTCAATGAGTAAAGCGGTGAGCTCGAGACAATGAATGAATGTGGGAAGCTCTACTGATTGAATTCACACGTGCACACTGGTTCATTCAAGCAATGTATGCAGTTTGTTTGATTGAACCAATGCGGTAATCAGGTGGCATTGAATGAAAGTGAGAACCTGTACTGATTGGATTAACACGAGCAGTCTGTTTCATTGAACGAGCAAGTGTAGTTAGAGTCACTAAATAAATCAATTTAGTCGGTTTCACTGTATCAACGAAGAACATTGAATCATTTGTATCATTGATTGAAGTTTGATTTATTGCTTGAAAGAATGTCGTTTGTTTCATTGATAGAAAGCGTTAAGGTCGAGACATGGAATGAAAGAGAGATTCTCTGCACATTGAACTATGTTTGATGCTTTGAAGCAATAACTGAAGTTTGATTCAATGAACAAATGAATGAAGATTGTTTCTGTGAGTAAAGCGTTCGGCTCGAGACAATGAAAAAACGAGAGAAGCTCTACTTATTGAATTAACACGTGCAGACTATTTCAATCAAGGAATGTGTGCAATTTGTTTGATTGAATCAATGCATTAAACTGGTGGCATTGAATGAAAGGGAGAGCCTCTACTGATTGGATTAACACAAGCAATCTGTTTCATTGAATGAACAAGTTCAATTAGAGTCACTTAATAAATTAATTTTGTTGTTTTCATTGTATCAACCAATAACGTTTGATTAATTAGAATCAATGATTGAAGTTTGTATTATTCATTGATTGAATAAATGCCGGTTGTTTCATTGATAGAAAGCGTAAAGGTCGAGACATGGACTGAAAGAGAAAATCTCTGCACATTGAACTAACTCGAACAGTGTTTTCCATTGAGTGCATTCGTGCAGCTTGATTAACTAAAGAAATGAGTTATGCTAGTTTCTTTAATCAGTGAGTAACTTTTGAATCATTGAATCAATGATTGATGATAGATTTTAGAAGTGAATGAATGCAATTTTTCATTGAATGACAGCGTTAATCTTGACAGATTGAATGAAATTAGACGTGCAGTCTGTTTCAAGTGAGAGAATGAGTTTAGCATGATAAATTAAATACTTTTTCAATTTTTTGAATGAATGAATAACCTTCTGGATTAAATTATTGAAGTCTGATGGAGACATTGAATGAATTATAAAAGCTCCCCTCAATGAATCTACACGTTCAATCTGTTTCCTTGAATAATTGCAGGCAAATAGTTTCATGAAATGAAAGCGTACAATTTGTTTCATTGAATAAATGGCAAATGCTCTACTCATTGGTTCAGCACTTGCAGTGTGTTTCATTGAAAGATAAGTGCAGTCTGAATGATTGAATGAAGGACTTTGGATTCACGAAATAAATGAGATAAGTTTGTTTCAGTGAATCAATCAACTACATTTGATTCTTTGAAGCTGTGACTGAAGTTTGTTTGTTTGAATCAATGCGTTAATCTGGCGGCGTTGAATGAATGGGAGAGTCTCTACTGATTGGATTAACACGAGCATTCTGTTTCATTGAATGAACAAGTGCAACTAGAGTTACTAAATAAATCAATTTCGTCGGTTTCACTGTATCGACGAATAACGTTTGATTCATTTGAATCATTGATTGAAGTTTTATTTATTGATTGAATGAATGCCGTTTGTTTCATTGATAGAAAGTGTTAAGGTCGAGACGTGGAATGAAAGAGAGAGGCTCTGCACATTGAACTAACTCGCACAGTGTGTTTCATTGAATGAATTCGTGCAGTTTGATTAACTAAAGAAATGAGATATGCTTGTTTCTTCAATCATTGAGTAACTTTTGAATCATTGATTCGATGATTGAAGATTGATTTAATAATTGAATGAATGCAATTTTTTCATTCAATGAAAGCGTTAATCTTGACAGGTTGAATGAAATAACACGTGCAGTCTCTTTCAAGTGAGTGAATGAGTGTAGAATGATAAATTCCATAAGTTTTCGATTTTTAGAATTAATGAATAATCTTCGTTGATTTAACTTTGAAGTCTGACGGAGACATTGAATGAATTAGAGAAGCTCCCCTCAATGAATCTTCAAGTTCAATCTGTTCCATTGAATGATTGCAGGCAAATTGTTTCATGGAATGAAAGGGTAAACTTGTTTCATTGAATAAATGGCAATGCTCTACCCATTGTTTCAGCACTTGCAGTGTGTTTCATTGGAAGATTAGTGCAGTCTGAATGATTGAATGAATCAAGGCCTTTGGATTCACTAAATACATGTCTGAAGTTTGTTTCATTAAATCAATGATCTACGTTTGATTCTTTGAAGCAATCACTGAAGTTTGATTCACTGAATGAATGAAGACTTTCCGTGAGTAACGCGTTCAGCTCGAGACGATGAATAAACGAGAGAAGCTCTACTTGTTGAATTAACACGTGCAGACTGCTTCATTAAAGAAATGTATGCAGTTTCTTTGATTGAATCAATGCGTTAAACTGGTGGCATTGAATGAAAGTGAGAACCTCTATTGATTGGATTAATATGAGCAGTGTATTTCATTGAATGAACAAGTGCAGTTAGAGTCACTAAATAAATTAATTTCGTTGTTTTCATCGAATCAACGAAGAACGTTTGATGCATTTGAATCAATGATTGAAGTTTGATTTATTGATTGAATGAATGCATCTTGTTTCTTTGATAGAAAGCGGTAAGGTCGAGATATGGAATGAAAGAGAGAGGCTCTGCACATTGAAATAAATCGTACAGTGTGTTTCATTGAATGAATTTGTGCCGTTTGATTAACTAAAGAAATGAGTTATGCTTGTTTCTTTGGATCAATGAATAACGTTTGAATCATTGAATCAATGATTGAAGTTTGATTTATTAATTGAATGAATGTTTTATTGGTAGAAAGCGTTATAGTCGAGACATGGAATGAATGAGAGAAACTCTGCTCATTAAACTAACACGTACAGTGTGTTTTATTGAATCCAAGAGTGAAGTTTGGTTAACTATAGAAATGAGTTATGCTTGTTTCTTTGAATTAATGAATAACGTTTGAATCATTGAAGCAATGATTGAAGATTGATTTCATGATTGAAGGAATGGAGGATTTTATCATTGAATCAAAGCGTTAATCTTGACAGATAGAACGACGTTAGTCTGTTTCGTGAGTGACTGAGTGTAGTATGATAAATTAAATATGTTTTCAATTTTTTGAATTAATGAACAACCTTCATTGATTTAATTATTGAAGTCTGATGGAGACATTGAATGAATTAGAGAAGCTCCCCTCAATGAATCAATACGTTCAATTTGTTCCATTAAATGATTGCAGGCAAATTGTTTGATGGAATGAAAGTGTGCAATTTGTTTCATTGAATAAATGGCAAATGCTCTACTCATTAGTTCAGTACTTGCATTGTGTTTCATTGAAAGATTAGTGCAGTCTGAATGATTGAATGAATGAAGGCCTTTGGATTCACTAAATACATGACTGAAGTTTGTTTCATTAAATCAATGATCTACGTTTGATTATTTCAAGCAATGACTGAAGTTTGATTCAATGAATGAATGAAGAATGTTTCAATGAGTAAAGCGGTGAGCTCGAGACAATGAATGAATGTGGGAAGCTCTACTGATTGAATTCACACGTGCACACTGGTTCATTCAAGCAATGTATGCAGTTTGTTTGATTGAACCAATGCGGTAATCAGGTGGCATTGAATGAAAGTGAGAACCTGTACTGATTGGATTAACACGAGCAGTCTGTTTCATTGAACGAGCAAGTGTAGTTAGAGTCACTAAATAAATCAATTTAGTCGGTTTCACTGTATCAACGAAGAACATTGATTCATTTGTATCATTGATTGAAGTTTGATTTATTGCTTGAAAGAATGTCCTTTGTTTCATTGATAGAAAGCGTTAAGGTCGAGACATGGAATGAAAGAGAGATTCTCTGCACATTGAACTATGTTTGATGCTTTGAAGCAATAACTGAAGTTTGATTCAATGAACAAATGAATGAAGATTGTTTCTGTGAGTAAAGCGTTCGGCTCGAGACAATGAAAAAACGAGAGAAGCTCTACTTATTGAATTAACACGTGCAGACTATTTCAATCAAGGAATGTGTGCAATTTGTTTGATTGAATCAATGCATTAAACTGGTGGCATTGAATGAAAGGGAGAGCCTCTACTGATTGGATTAACACAAGCAATCTGTTTCATTGAATGAACAAGTTCAATTAGAGTCACTTAATAAATTAATTTTGTTGTTTTCATTGTATCAACCAATAACGTTTGATTAATTAGAATCAATGATTGAAGTTTGTATTATTCATTGATTGAATAAATGCCGGTTGTTTCATTGATAGAAAGCGTAAAGGTCGAGACATGGACTGAAAGAGAAAATCTCTGCACATTGAACTAACTCGAACAATGTTTTCCATGGAGTGCATTCGTGCAGCTTGATTAACTAAAGAAATGAGTTATGCTAGTTTCTTTAATCAGTGAGTAACTTTTGAATCATTGAATCAATGATTGATGATAGATTTTAGAAGTGAATGAATGCAATTTTTCATTGAATGACAGCGTTAATCTTGACAGATTGAATGAAATTAGACGTGCAGTCTGTTTCAAGTGAGAGAATGAGTTTAGCATGATAAATTAAATACTTTTTCAATTTTTTGAATGAATGAATAACCTTCTGGATTAAATTATTGAAGTCTGATGGAGACATTGAATGAATTATAAAAGCTCCCCTCAATGAATCTACACGTTCAATCTGTTTCCTTGAATAATTGCAGGCAAATAGTTTCATGAAATGAAAGCGTACAATTTGTTTCATTGAATAAATGGCAAATGCTCTACTCATTGGTTCAGCACTTGCAGTGTGTTTCATTGAAAGATAAGTGCAGTCTGAATGATTGAATGAAGGACTTTGGATTCACGAAATAAATGAGATAAGTTTGTTTCAGTGAATCAATCAACTACATTTGATTCTTTGAAGCTGTGACTGAAGTTTGTTTGTTTGAATCAATGCGTTAATCTGGCGGCGTTGAATGAATGGGAGAGTCTCTACTGATTGGATTAACACGAGCATTCTGTTTCATTGAATGAACAAGTGCAACTAGAGTTACTAAATAAATCAATTTCGTCGGTTTCACTGTATCGACGAATAACGTTTGATTCATTTGAATCATTGATTGAAGTTTTATTTATTGATTGAATGAATGCCGTTTGTTTCATTGATAGAAAGTGTTAAGGTCGAGACGTGGAATGAAGGAGAGAGGCTCTGCACATTGAACTAACTCGCACAGTGTGTTTCATTGAATGAATTCGTGCAGTTTGATTAACTAAAGAAATGAGATATGCTTGTTTCTTCAATCATTGAGTAACTTTTGAATCATTGATTCGATGATTGAAGATTGATTTAATAATTGAATGAATGCAATTTTTTCATTCAATGAAAGCGTTAATCTTGACAGGTTGAATGAAATAACACGTGCAGTCTCTTTCAAGTGAGTGAATGAGTGTAGAATGATAAATTCCATAAGTTTTCGATTTTTAGAATTAATGAATAATCTTCGTTGATTTAACTTTGAAGTCTGACGGAGACATTGAATGAATTAGAGAAGCTCCCCTCAATGAATCTTCAAGTTCAATCTGTTCCATTGAATGATTGCAGGCAAATTGTTTCATGGAATGAAAGGGTAAACTTGTTTCATTGAATAAATGGCAATGCTCTACTCATTGTTTCAGCACTTGCAGTGTGTTTCATTGGAAGATTAGTGCAGTCTGAATGATTGAATGAATCAAGGCCTTTGGATTCACTAAATACATGTCTGAAGTTTGTTTCATTAAATCAATGATCTACGTTTGATTCTTTGAAGCAATCACTGAAGTTTGATTCACTGAATGAATGAAGACTTTCCGTGAGTAACGCGTTCAGCTCGAGACGATGAATAAACGAGAGAAGCTCTACTTGTTGAATTAACACGTGCAGACTGCTTCATTAAAGAAATGTATGCAGTTTCTTTGATTGAATCAATGCGTTAAACTGGTGGCATTGAATGAAAGTGAGAACCTTTATTGATTGGATTAATATGAGCAGTGTATTTCATTGAATGAACAAGTGCAGTTAGAGTCACTAAATAAATTAATTTCGTTGTTTTCATCGAATCAACGAAGAACGTTTGATGCATTTGAATCAATGATCGAAGTTTGATTTATTGATTGAATGAATGCATCTTGTTTCTTTGATAGAAAGCGGTAAGGTCGAGATATGGAATGAAAGAGAGAGGCTCTGCACATTGAAATAAATCGTACAGTGTGTTTCATTGAATGAATTTGTGCCGTTTGATTAACTAAAGAAATGAGTTATGCTTGTTACTTTGGATCAATGAATAACGTTTGAATCATTGAATCAATGATTGAAGTTTGATTTATTGATTGAATGAATGTAGTTTGTTTTATTGGTAGAAAGCGTTATAGTCGAGACATGGAATGAATGAGAGAAACTCCGCTCATTAAACTCACACGTACAGTGTGTTTTATTGAATCCAAGAGTGAAGTTTGGTTAACTATAGAAATGAGTTATGCTTGTTTCTTTGAATTAATGAATAACGTTTGAATCATTGAAGCAATGATTGAAGATTGATTTCATGATTGAAGGAATGGAGGATTTTATCATTGAATCAAAGCGTTAATCTTGACTGATAGAACGACGTTAGTCTGTTTCGTGAGTGACTGAGTGTAGTATGATAAATTAAATATGTTTTCAATTTTTTGAATTAATGAACAACCTTCATTGATTTAATTATTGAAGTCTGATGGAGACATTGAATGAATTAGAGAAGCTCCCCTCAATGAATCAATACGTTCAATCTGTTCCATTGAATGATTGCAGGCAAATTGTTTGATGGAATGAAAGTGTGCAATTTGTTTCATTGAATAAATGGCAAATGCTCTACTCATTAGTTCAGTACTTGCATTGTGTTTCATTGAAAGATTAGTGCAGTCTGAATGATTGAATGAATGAAGGCCTTTGGATTCACTAAATACATGACTGAAGTTTGTTTCATTAAATCAATGATCTACGTTTGATTATTTCAAGCAATGACTGAAGTTTGATTCAATGAATGAATGAATGAAGAATGTTTCAATGAGTAAAGCGGTGAGCTCGAGACAATGAATGAATGTGGGAAGCTCTACTGATTGAATTCACACGTGCACACTGGTTCATTCAAGCAATGTATGCAGTTTGTTTGATTGAACCAATGCGGTAATCAGGTGGCATTGAATGAAAGTGAGAACCTGTACTGATTGGATTAACACGAGCAGTCTGTTTCATTGAACGAGCAAGTGTAGTTAGAGTCACTAAATAAATCAATTTAGTCGGTTTCACTGTATCAACGAAGAACATTGATTCATTTGTATCATTGATTGAAGTTTGATTTATTGCTTGAAAGAATGTCGTTTGTTTCATTGATAGAAAGCGTTAAGGTGGAGACATGGAATGAAAGAGAGATTCTCTGCACATTGAACTATGTTTGATGCTTTGAAGCAATAACTGAAGTTTGATTCAATGAACAAATGAATGAAGATTGTTTCTGTGAGTAAAGCGTTCGGCTCGAGACAATGAAAAAACGAGAGAAGCTCTACTTATTGAATTAACACGTGCAGACTATTTCAATCAAGGAATGTGTGCAATTTGTTTGATTGAATCAATGCATTAAACTGGTGGCATTGAATGAAAGGGAGAGCCTCTACTGATTGGATTAACACAAGCAATCTGTTTCATTGAATGAACAAGTTCAATTAGAGTCACTTAATAAATTAATTTTGTTGTTTTCATTGTATCAACCAATAACGTTTGATTAATTAGAATCAATGATTGAAGTTTGTATTATTCATTGATTGAATAAATGCCGGTTGTTTCATTGATAGAAAGCGTAAAGGTCGAGACATGGACTGAAAGAGAAAATCTCTGCACATTGAACTAACTCGAACAGTGTTTTCCATTGAGTGCATTCGTGCAGCTTGATTAACTAAAGAAATGAGTTATGCTAGTTTCTTTAATCAGTGAGTAACTTTTGAATCATTGAATCAATGATTGAAGATAGATTTAATAAGTGAATGAATGCAATTTTTCATTGAATGACAGCGTTAATCTTGACAGATTGAATGAAATTAGACGTGCAGTCTGTTTCAAGTGAGAGAATGAGTTTAGCATGATAAATTAAATACTTTTTCAATTTTTTGAATGAATGAATAACCTTCTGGATTAAATTATTGAAGTCTGATGGAGACATTGAATGAATTATAAAAGCTCCCCTCAATGAATCTACACGTTCAATCTGTTTCCTTGAATAATTGCAGGCAAATAGTTTCATGAAATGAAAGCGTACAATTTGTTTCATTGAATAAATGGCAAATGCTCTACTCATTGGTTCAGCACTTGCAGTGTGTTTCATTGAAAGATAAGTGCAGTCTGAATGATTGAATGAAGGACTTTGGATTCACGAAATAAATGAGATAAGTTTGTTTCAGTGAATCAATCAACTACATTTGATTCTTTGAAGCTGTGACTGAAGTTTGTTTGTTTGAATCAATGCGTTAATCTGGCGGCGTTGAATGAATGGGAGAGTCTCTATTGATTGGATTAACACGAGCATTCTGTTTCATTGAATGAACAAGTGCAACTAGAGTTACTAAATAAATCAATTTCGTCGGTTTCACTGTATCGACGAATAACGTTTGATTCATTTGAATCATTGATTGAAGTTTTATTTATTGATTGAATGAATGCCGTTTGTTTCATTGATAGAAAGTGTTAAGGTCGAGACGTGGAATGAAAGAGAGAGGCTCTGCACATTGAACTAACTCGCACAGTGTGTTTCATTGAATGAATTCGTGCAGTTTGATTAACTAAAGAAATGAGATATGCTTGTTTCTTCAATCATTGAGTAACTTTTGAATCATTGATTCGATGATTGAAGATTGATTTAATAATTGAATGAATGCAATTTTTTCATTCAATGAAATCGTTAATCTTGACAGGTTGAATGAAATAACACGTGCAGTCTCTTTCAAGTGAGTGAATGAGTGTAGAATGATAAATTCCATAAGTTTTCGATTTTTAGAATTAATGAATAATCTTCGTTGATTTAACTTTGAAGTCTGACGGAGACATTGAATGAATTAGAGAAGCTCCCCTCAATGAATCTTCAAGTTCAATCTGTTCCATTGAATGATTGCAGGCAAATTGTTTCATGGAATGAAAGGGTAAACTTGTTTCATTAAATAAATGGCAATGCTCTACCCATTGTTTCAGCACTTGCAGTGTGTTTCATTGGAAGATTAGTGCAGTCTGAATGATTGAATGAATCAAGGCCTTTGGATTCACTAAATACATGTCTGAAGTTTGTTTCATTAAATCAATGATCTACGTTTGATTCTTTGAAGCAATCACTGAAGTTTGATTCACTGAATGAATGAAGACTTTCCGCGAGTAACGCGTTCAGCTCGAGACGATGAATAAACGAGAGAAGCTCTACTTGTTGAATTAATACGTGCAGACTGCTTCATTAAAGAAATGTATGCAGTTTCTTTGATTGAATCAATGCGTTAAACTGGTGGCATTGAATGAAAGTGAGAACCTCTATTGATTGGATTAATATGAGCAGTGTATTTCATTGAATGAACAAGTGCAGTTAGAGTCACTAAATAAATTAATTTCGTTGTTTTCATCGAATCAACGAAGAACGTTTGATGCATTTGAATCAATGATTGAAGTTTGATTTATTGATTGAATGAATGCATCTTGTTTCTTTGATAGAAAGCGACAAGGTCGAGATATGGAATGAAAGAGAGAGGCTCTGCACATTGAAATAAATCGTACAGTGTGTTTCATTGAATGAATTTGTGCCGTTTGATTAACTAAAGAAATGAGTTATGCTTGTTACTTTGGATCAATGAATAACGTTTGAATCATTGAATCAATGATTGAAGTTTGATTTATTAATTGAATGAATGTAGTTTGTTTTATTGGTAGAAAGCGTTATAGTCGAGACATGGAATGAATGAGAGAAACTCTGCTCATTAAACTAACACGTACAGTGTGTTTTATTGAATCCAAGAGTGAAGTTTGGTTAACTATAGAAATGAGTTATGCTTGTTTCTTTGAATTAATGAATAACGTTTGAATCATTGAAGCAATGATTGAAGATTGATTTCATGATTGAAGGAATGGAGGATTTTATCATTGAATCAAAGCGTTAATCTTGACAGATAGAACGACGTTAGTCTGTTTCGTGAGTGACTGAGTGTAGTATGATAAATTAAATATGTTTTCAATTTTTTGAATTAATGAACAACCTTCATTGATTTAATTATTGAAGTCTGATGGAGACATTGAATGAATTAGAGAAGCTCCCCTCAATGAATCAATACGTTCAATTTGTTCCATTAAATGATTGCAGGCAAATTGTTTGATGGAATGAAAGTGTGCAATTTGTTTCATTGAATAAATGGCAAATGCTCTACTCATTAGTTCAGTACTTGCATTGTGTTTCATTGAAAGATTAGTGCAGTCTGAATGATTGAATGAATGAAGGCCTTTGGATTCACTAAATACATGACTGAAGTTTGTTTCATTAAATCAATGATCTACGTTTGATTATTTCAAGCAATGACTGAAGTTTGATTCAATGAATGAATGAATGAAGAATGTTTCAATGAGTAAAGCGGTGAGCTCGAGACAATGAATGAATGTGGGAAGCTCTACTGATTGAATTCACACGTGCACACTGGTTCATTCAAGCAATGTATGCAGTTTGTTTGATTGAACCAATGCGGTAATCAGGTGGCATTGAATGAAAGTGAGAACCTGTACTGATTGGATTAACACGAGCAGTCTGTTTCATTGAACGAGCAAGTGTAGTTAGAGTCACTAAATAAATCAATTTAGTCGGTTTCACTGTATCAACGAAGAACATTGATTCATTTGTATCATTGATTGAAGTTTGATTTATTGCTTGAAAGAATGTCGTTTGTTTCATTGATAGAAAGCGTTAAGGTCGAGACATGGAATGAAAGAGAGATTCTCTGCACATTGAACTATGTTTGATGCTTTGAAGCAATAACTGAAGTTTGATTCAATGAACAAATGAATGAAGATTGTTTCTGTGAGTAAAGCGTTCGGCTCGAGACAATGAAAAAACGAGAGAAGCTCTACTTATTGAATTAACACGTGCAGACTATTTCAATCAAGGAATGTGTGCAATTTGTTTGATTGAATCAATGCATTAAACTGGTGGCATTGAATGAAAGGGAGAGCCTCTACTGATTGGATTAACACAAGCATTCTGTTTCATTGAATGAACAAGTGCAATTAGAGTCACTTAATAAATTAATTTTGTTGTTTTCATTGTATCAACCAATAACGTTTGATTAATTAGAATCAATGATTGAAGTTTGTATTATTCATTGATTGAATAAATGCCGGTTGTTTCATTGATAGAAAGCGTAAAGGTCGAGACATGGACTGAAAGAGAAAATCTCTGCACATTGAACTAACTCGAACAGTGTTTTCCATTGAGTGCATTCGTGCAGCTTGATTAACTAAAGAAATGAGTTATGCTAGTTTCTTTAATCAGTGAGTAACTTTTGAATCATTGAATCAATGATTGAAGATAGATTTTATAAGTGAATGAATGCAATTTTTCATTGAATGACAGCGTTAATCTTGACAGATTGAATGAAATTAGACGTGCAGTCTGTTTCAAGTGAGAGAATGAGTTTAGCATGATAAATTAAATACTTTTCCAATTTTTTGAATGAATGAATAACCTTCTGGATTAAATTATTGAAGTCTGATGGAGACATTGAATGAATTATAAAAGCTCCCCTCAATGAATCTACACGTTCAATCTGTTTCATTGAATAATTGCAGGCAAATAGTTTCATGAAATGAAAGCGTACAATTTGTTTCATTGAATAAATGGCAAATGCTCTACTCATTTGTTCAGCACTTGCAGTGTGTTTCATTGAAAGATAAGTGCAGTCTGAATGATTGAATGAAGGACTTTGGATTCACGAAATAAATGAGATAAGTTTGTTTCAGTGAATCAATCAACTACATTTGATTCTTTGAAGCTGTGACTGAAGTTTGTTTGTTTGAATCAATGCGTTAATCTGGCGGCGTTGAATGAATGGGAGAGTCTCTACTGATTGGATTAACACGAGCATTCTGTTTCATTGAATGAACAAGTGCAACTAGAGTTACTAAATAAATCAATTTCGTCGGTTTCACTGTATCGACGAATAACGTTTGATTCATTTGAATCATTGATTGAAGTTTTATTTATTGATTGAATGAATGCCGTTTGTTTCATTGATAGAAAGTGTTAAGGTCGAGACGTGGAATGAAAGAGAGAGGCTCTGCACATTGAACTAACTCGCACAGTGTGTTTCATTGAATGAATTCGTGCAGTTTGATTAACTAAAGAAATGAGATATGCTTGTTTCTTCAATCATTGAGTAACTTTTGAATCATTGATTCGATGATTGAAGATTGATTTAATAATTGAAGGAATACAATTTTTTCATTCAATGAAAGCGTTAATCTTGACAGGTTGAATGAAATAACACGTGCAGTCTCTTTCAAGTGAGTGAATGAGTGTAGAATGATAAATTCCATAAGTTTTCGATTTTTAGAATTAATGAATAATCTTCGTTGATTTAACTTTGAAGTCTGACGGAGACATTGAATGAATTAGAGAAGCTCCCCTCAATGAATCTTCAAGTTCAATCTGTTCCATTGAATGATTGCAGGCAAATTGTTTCATGGAATGAAAGGGTAAACTTGTTTCATTAAATAAATGGCAATGCTCTACTCATTGTTTCAGCACTTGCAGTGTGTTTCATTGGAAGATTAGTGCAGTCTGAATGATTGAATGAATCAAGGCCTTTGGATTCACTAAATACATGTCTGAAGTTTGTTTCATTAAATCAATGATCTACGTTTGATTCTTTGAAGCAATCACTGAAGTTTGATTCACTGAATGAATGAAGACTTTCCGTGAGTAACGCGTTCAGCTCGAGACGATGAATAAACGAGAGAAGCTCTACTTGTTGAATTAATACGTGCAGACTGCTTCATTAAAGAAATGTATGCAGTTTCTTTGATTGAATCAATGCGTTAAACTGGTGGCATTGAATGAAAGTGAGAACCTCTATTGATTGGATTAATATGAGCAGTGTATTTCATTGAATGAACAAGTGCAGTTAGAGTCACTAAATAAATTAATTTCGTTGTTTTCATCGAATGAACGAAGAACGTTTGATGCATTTGAATCAATGATTGAAGTTTGATTTATTGATTGAATGAATGCATCTTGTTTCTTTGATAGAAAGCGACAAGGTCGAGATATGGAATGAAAGAGAGAGGCTCTGCACATTGAAATAAATCGTACAGTGTGTTTCATTGAATGAATTTGTGCCGTTTGATTAACTAAAGAAATGAGTTATGCTTGTTTCTTTGGATCAATGAATAACGTTTGAATCATTGAATCAATGATTGAAGTTTGATTTATTAATTGAATGAATGTAGTTTGTTTTATTGGTAGAAAGCGTTATAGTCGAGACATGGAATGAATGAGAGAAACTCTGCTCATTAAACTAACACGTACAGTGTGTTTTATTGAATCCAAGAGTGAAGTTTGGTTAACTATAGAAATGAGTTATGCTTGTTTCTTTGAATTAATGAATAACGTTTGAATCATTGAAGCAATGATTGAAGATTGATTTCATGATTGAAGGAATGGAGGATTTTATCATTGAATCAAAGCGTTAATCTTGACAGATAGAACGACGTTAGTCTGTTTCGTGAGTGACTGAGTGTAGTATGATAAATTAAATATGTTTTCAATTTTTTGAATTAATGAACAACCTTCATTGATTTAATTATTGAAGTCTGATGGAGACATTGAATGAATTAGAGAAGCTCCCCTCAATGAATCAATACGTTCAATTTGTTCCATTAAATGATTGCAGGCAAATTGTTTGATGGAATGAAAGTGTGCAATTTGTTTCATTGAATAAATGGCAAATGCTCTACTCATTAGTTCAGTACTTGCATTGTGTTTCATTGAAAGATTAGTGCAGTCTGAATGATTGAATGAATGAAGGCCTTTGGATTCACTAAATACATGACTGAAGTTTGTTTCATTAAATCAATGATCTACGTTTGATTATTTCAAGCAATGACTGAAGTTTGATTCAATGAATGAATGAAGAATGTTTCAATGAGTAAAGCGGTGAGCTCGAGACAATGAATGAATGTGGGAAGCTCTACTGATTGAATTCACACGTGCACACTGGTTCATTCAAGCAATGTATGCAGTTTGTTTGATTGAACCAATGCGGTAATCAGGTGGCATTGAATGAAAGTGAGAACCTGTACTGATTGGATTAACACGAGCAGTCTGTTTCATTGAACGAGCAAGTGTAGTTAGAGTCACTAAATAAATCAATTTAGTCGGTTTCACTGTATCAACGAAGAACATTGATTCATTTGTATCATTGATTGAAGTTTGATTTATTGCTTGAAAGAATGTCCTTTGTTTCATTGATAGAAAGCGTTAAGGTCGAGACATGGAATGAAAGAGAGATTCTCTGCACATTGAACTATGTTTGATGCTTTGAAGCAATAACTGAAGTTTGATTCAATGAACAAATGAATGAAGATTGTTTCTGTGAGTAAAGCGTTCGGCTCGAGACAATGAAAAAACGAGAGAAGCTCTACTTATTGAATTAACGCGTGCAGGCTATTTCAATCAAGGAATGTGTGCAATTTGTTTGATTGAATCAATGCATTAAACTGGTGGCATTGAATGAAAGGGAGAGCCTCTACTGATTGGATTAACACAAGCAATCTGTTTCATTGAATGAACAAGTGCAATTAGAGTCACTTAATAAATTAATTTTGTTGTTTTCATTGTATCAACCAATAACGTTTGATTAATTAGAATCAATGATTGAAGTTTGTATTATTCATTGATTGAATAAATGCCGGTTGTTTCATTGATAGAAAGCGTAAAGGTCGAGACATGGACTGAAAGAGAAAATCTCTGCACATTGAACTAACTCGAACAATGTTTTCCATTGAGTGCATTCGTGCAGCTTGATTAACTAAAGAAATGAGTTATGCTAGTTTCTTTAATCAGTGAGTAACTTTTGAATCATTGAATCAATGATTGAAGATAGATTTAATAAGTGAATGAATGCAATTTTTCATTGAATGACAGCGTTAATCTTGACAGATTGAATGAAATTAGACGTGCAGTCTGTTTCAAGTGAGAGAATGAGTTTAGCATGATAAATTAAATACTTTTTCAATTTTTTGAATGAATGAATAACCTTCTGGATTAAATTATTGAAGTCTGATGGAGACATTGAATGAATTATAAAAGCTCCCCTCAATGAATCTACACGTTCAATCTGTTTTCTTGAATAATTGCAGGCAAATAGTTTCATGAAATGAAAGCGTACAATTTGTTTCATTGAATAAATGGCAAATGCTCTACTCATTGGTTCAGCACTTGCAGTGTGTTTCATTGAAAGATAAGTGCAGTCTGAATGATTGAATGAAGGACTTTGGATTCACGAAATAAATGAGATAAGTTTGTTTCAGTGAATCAATCAACTACATTTGATTCTTTGAAGCTGTGACTGAAGTTTGTTTGTTTGAATCAATGCGTTAATCTGGCGGCGTTGAATGAATGGGAGAGTCTCTACTGATTGGATTAACACGAGCATTCTGTTTCATTGAATGAACAAGTGCAACTAGAGTTACTAAATAAATCAATTTCGTCGGTTTCACTGTATCGACGAATAACGTTTGATTCATTTGAATCATTGATTGAAGTTTTATTTATTGATTGAATGAATGCCGTTTGTTTCATTGATAGAAAGTGTTAAGGTCGAGACGTGGAATGAAAGAGAGAGGCTCTGCACATTGAACTAACTCGCACAGTGTGTTTCATTGAATGAATTCGTGCAGTTTGATTAACTAAAGAAATGAGATATGTTTGTTTCTTCAATCATTGAGTAACTTTTGAATCATTGATTCGATGATTGAAGATTGATTTAACAATTGAATGAATGCATTTTTTTCATTCAATGAAAGCGTTAATCTTGACAGGTTGAATGAAATAACACGTGCAGTCTCTTTCAAGTGAGTGAATGAGTGTAGAATGATAAATTCCATAAGTTTTCGATTTTTAGAATTAATGAATAATCTTCGTTGATTTAACTTTGAAGTCTGACGGAGACATTGAATGAATTAGAGAAGCTCCCCTCAATGAATCTTCAAGTTCAATCTGTTCCATTGAATGATTGCAGGCAAATTGTTTCATGGAATGAAAGGGTAAACTTGTTTCATTGAATAAATGGCAATGCTCTACTCATTGTTTCAGCACTTGCAGTGTGTTTCATTGGAAGATTAGTGCAGTCTGAATGATTGAATGAATCAAGGCCTTTGGATTCACTAAATACATGTCTGAAGTTTGTTTCATTAAATCAATGATCTACGTTTGATTCTTTGAAGCAATCACTGAAGTTTGATTCACTGAATGAATGAAGACTTTCCGTGAGTAACGCGTTCAGCTCGAGACGATGAATAAACGAGAGAAGCTCTACTTGTTGAATTAACACGTGCAGACTGCTTCATTAAAGAAATGTATGCAGTTTCTTTGATTGAATCAATGCGTTAAACTGGTGGCATTGAATGAAAGTGAGAACCTTTATTGATTGGATTAATATGAGCAGTGTATTTCATTGAATGAACAAGTGCAGTTAGAGTCACTAAATAAATTAATTTCGTTGTTTTCATCGAATCAACGAAGAACGTTTGATGCATTTGAATCAATGATCGAAGTTTGATTTATTGATTGAATGAATGCATCTTGTTTCTTTGATAGAAAGCGGTAAGGTCGAGATATGGAATGAAAGAGAGAGGCTCTGCACATTGAAATAAATCGTACAGTGTGTTTCATTGAATGAATTTGTGCCGTTTGATTAACTAAAGAAATGAGTTATGCTTGTTACTTTGGATCAATGAATAACGTTTGAATCATTGAATCAATGATTGAAGTTTGATTTATTGATTGAATGAATGTAGTTTGTTTTATTGGTAGAAAGCGTTATAGTCGAGACATGGAATGAATGAGAGAAACTCCGCTCATTAAACTCACACGTACAGTGTGTTTTATTGAATCCAAGAGTGAAGTTTGGTTAACTATAGAAATGAGTTATGCTTGTTTCTTTGAATTAATGAATAACGTTTGAATCATTGAAGCAATGATTGAAGATTGATTTCATGATTGAAGGAATGGAGGATTTTATCATTGAATCAAAGCGTTAATCTTGACTGATAGAACGACGTTAGTCTGTTTCGTGAGTGACTGAGTGTAGTATGATAAATTAAATATGTTTTCAATTTTTTGAATTAATGAACAACCTTCATTGATTTAATTATTGAAGTCTGATGGAGACATTGAATGAATTAGAGAAGCTCCCCTCAATGAATCAATACGTTCAATCTGTTCCATTGAATGATTGCAGGCAAATTGTTTGATGGAATGAAAGTGTGCAATTTGTTTCATTGAATAAATGGCAAATGCTCTACTCATTAGTTCAGTACTTGCATTGTGTTTCATTGAAAGATTAGTGCAGTCTGAATGATTGAATGAATGAAGGCCTTTGGATTCACTAAATACATGACTGAAGTTTGTTTCATTAAATCAATGATCTACGTTTGATTATTTCAAGCAATGACTGAAGTTTGATTCAATGAATGAATGAATGAAGAATGTTTCAATGAGTAAAGCGGTGAGCTCGAGACAATGAATGAATGTGGGAAGCTCTACTGATTGAATTCACACGTGCACACTGGTTCATTCAAGCAATGTATGCAGTTTGTTTGATTGAACCAATGCGGTAATCAGGTGGCATTGAATGAAAGTGAGAACCTGTACTGATTGGATTAACACGAGCAGTCTGTTTCATTGAACGAGCAAGTGTAGTTAGAGTCACTAAATAAATCAATTTAGTCGGTTTCACTGTATCAACGAAGAACATTGATTCATTTGTATCATTGATTGAAGTTTGATTTATTGCTTGAAAGAATGTCGTTTGTTTCATTGATAGAAAGCGTTAAGGTCGAGACATGGAATGAAAGAGAGATTCTCTGCACATTGAACTATGTTTGATGCTTTGAAGCAATAACTGAAGTTTGATTCAATGAACAAATGAATGAAGATTGTTTCTGTGAGTAAAGCGTTCGGCTCGAGACAATGAAAAAACGAGAGAAGCTCTACTTATTGAATTAACACGTGCAGACTATTTCAATCAAGGAATGTGTGCAATTTGTTTGATTGAATCAATGCATTAAACTGGTGGCATTGAATGAAAGGGAGAGCCTCTACTGATTGGATTAACACAAGCATTCTGTTTCATTGAATGAACAAGTGCAATTAGAGTCACTTAATAAATTAATTTTGTTGTTTTCATTGTATCAACCAATAACGTTTGATTAATTAGAATCAATGATTGAAGTTTGTATTATTCATTGATTGAATAAATGCCGGTTGTTTCATTGATAGAAAGCGTAAAGGTCGAGACATGGACTGAAAGAGAAAATCTCTGCACATTGAACTAACTCGAACAGTGTTTTCCATTGAGTGCATTCGTGCAGCTTGATTAACTAAAGAAATGAGTTATGCTAGTTTCTTTAATCAGTGAGAAACTTTTGAATCATTGAATCAATAATTGAAGATAGATTTTAGAAGTGAATGAATGCAATTTTTCATTGAATGACAGCGTTAATCTTGACAGATTGAATGAAATTAGACGTGCAGTCTGTTTCAAGTGAGAGAATGAGTTTAGCATGATAAATTAAATACTTTTCCAATTTTTTGAATGAATGAATAACCTTCTGGATTAAATTATTGAAGTCTGATGGAGACATTGAATGAATTATAAAAGCTCCCCTCAATGAATCTACACGTTCAATCTGTTTCATTGAATAATTGCAGGCAAATAGTTTCATGAAATGAAAGCGTACAATTTGTTTCATTGAATAAATGGCAAATGCTCTACTCATTTGTTCAGCACTTGCAGTGTGTTTCATTGAAAGATAAGTGCAGTCTGAATGATTGAATGAAGGACTTTGGATTCACGAAATAAATGAGATAAGTTTGTTTCAGTGAATCAATCAACTACATTTGATTCTTTGAAGCTGTGACTGAAGTTTGTTTGTTTGAATCAATGCGTTAATCTGGCGGCGTTGAATGAATGGGAGAGTCTCTACTGATTGGATTAACACGAGCATTCTGTTTCATTGAATGAACAAGTGCAACTAGAGTTACTAAATAAATCAATTTCGTCGGTTTCACTGTATCGACGAATAACGTTTGATTCATTTGAATCATTGATTGAAGTTTTATTTATTGATTGAATGAATGCCGTTTGTTTCATTGATAGAAAGTGTTAAGGTCGAGACGTGGAATGAAAGAGAGAGGCTCTGCACATTGAACTAACTCGCACAGTGTGTTTCATTGAATGAATTCGTGCAGTTTGATTAACTAAAGAAATGAGATATGCTTGTTTCTTCAATCATTGAGTAACTTTTGAATCATTGATTCGATGATTGAAGATTGATTTAATAATTGAAGGAATACAATTTTTTCATTCAATGAAAGCGTTAATCTTGACAGGTTGAATGAAATAACACGTGCAGTCTCTTTCAAGTGAGTGAATGAGTGTAGAATGATAAATTCCATAAGTTTTCGATTTTTAGAATTAATGAATAATCTTCGTTGATTTAACTTTGAAGTCTGACGGAGACATTGAATGAATTAGAGAAGCTCCCCTCAATGAATCTTCAAGTTCAATCTGTTCCATTGAATGATTGCAGGCAAATTGTTTCATGGAATGAAAGGGTAAACTTGTTTCATTAAATAAATGGCAATGCTCTACTCATTGTTTCAGCACTTGCAGTGTGTTTCATTGGAAGATTAGTGCAGTCTGAATGATTGAATGAATCAAGGCCTTTGGATTCACTAAATACATGTCTGAAGTTTGTTTCATTAAATCAATGATCTACGTTTGATTCTTTGAAGCAATCACTGAAGTTTGATTCACTGAATGAATGAAGACTTTCCGTGAGTAACGCGTTCAGCTCGAGACGATGAATAAACGAGAGAAGCTCTACTTGTTGAATTAATACGTGCAGACTGCTTCATTAAAGAAATGTATGCAGTTTCTTTGATTGAATCAATGCGTTAAACTGGTGGCATTGAATGAAAGTGAGAACCTCTATTGATTGGATTAATATGAGCAGTGTATTTCATTGAATGAACAAGTGCAGTTAGAGTCACTAAATAAATTAATTTCGTTGTTTTCATCGAATGAACGAAGAACGTTTGATGCATTTGAATCAATGATTGAAGTTTGATTTATTGATTGAATGAATGCATCTTGTTTCTTTGATAGAAAGCGACAAGGTCGAGATATGGAATGAAAGAGAGAGGCTCTGCACATTGAAATAAATCGTACAGTGTGTTTCATTGAATGAATTTGTGCCGTTTGATTAACTAAAGAAATGAGTTATGCTTGTTACTTTGGATCAATGAATAACGTTTGAATCATTGAATCAATGATTGAAGTTTGATTTATTAATTGAATGAATGTAGTTTGTTTTATTGGTAGAAAGCGTTATAGTCGAGACATGGAATGAATGAGAGAAACTCTGCTCATTAAACTAACACGTACAGTGTGTTTTATTGAATCCAAGAGTGAAGTTTGGTTAACTATAGAAATGAGTTATGCTTGTTTCTTTGAATTAATGAATAACGTTTGAATCATTGAAGCAATGATTGAAGATTGATTTCATGATTGAAGGAATGGAGGATTTTATCATTGAATCAAAGCGTTAATCTTGACAGATAGAACGACGTTAGTCTGTTTCGTGAGTGACTGAGTGTAGTATGATAAATTAAATATGTTTTCAATTTTTTGAATTAATGAACAACCTTCATTGATTTAATTATTGAAGTCTGATGGAGACATTGAATGAATTAGAGAAGCTCCCCTCAATGAATCAATACGTTCAATTTGTTCCATTAAATGATTGCAGGCAAATTGTTTGATGGAATGAAAGTGTGCAATTTGTTTCATTGAATAAATGGCAAATGCTCTACTCATTAGTTCAGTACTTGCATTGTGTTTCATTGAAAGATTAGTGCAGTCTGAATGATTGAATGAATGAAGGCCTTTGGATTCACTAAATACATGACTGAAGTTTGTTTCATTAAATCAATGATCTACGTTTGATTATTTCAAGCAATGACTGAAGTTTGATTCAATGAATGAATGAAGAATGTTTCAATGAGTAAAGCGGTGAGCTCGAGACAATGAATGAATGTGGGAAGCTCTACTGATTGAATTCACACGTGCACACTGGTTCATTCAAGCAATGTATGCAGTTTGTTTGATTGAACCAATGCGGTAATCAGGTGGCATTGAATGAAAGTGAGAACCTGTACTGATTGGATTAACACGAGCAGTCTGTTTCATTGAACGAGCAAGTGTAGTTAGAGTCACTAAATAAATCAATTTAGTCGGTTTCACTGTATCAACGAAGAACATTGATTCATTTGTATCATTGATTGAAGTTTGATTTATTGCTTGAAAGAATGTCCTTTGTTTCATTGATAGAAAGCGTTAAGGTCGAGACATGGAATGAAAGAGAGATTCTCTGCACATTGAACTATGTTTGATGCTTTGAAGCAATAACTGAAGTTTGATTCAATGAACAAATGAATGAAGATTGTTTCTGTGAGTAAAGCGTTCGGCTCGAGACAATGAAAAAACGAGAGAAGCTCTACTTATTGAATTAACGCGTGCAGGCTATTTCAATCAAGGAATGTGTGCAATTTGTTTGATTGAATCAATGCATTAAACTGGTGGCATTGAATGAAAGGGAGAGCCTCTACTGATTGGATTAACACAAGCAATCTGTTTCATTGAATGAACAAGTGCAATTAGAGTCACTTAATAAATTAATTTTGTTGTTTTCATTGTATCAACCAATAACGTTTGATTAATTAGAATCAATGATTGAAGTTTGTATTATTCATTGATTGAATAAATGCCGGTTGTTTCATTGATAGAAAGCGTAAAGGTCGAGACATGGACTGAAAGAGAAAATCTCTGCACATTGAACTAACTCGAACAGTGTTTTCCATTGAGTGCATTCGTGCAGCTTGATTAACTAAAGAAATGAGTTATGCTAGTTTCTTTAATCAGTGAGTAACTTTTGAATCATTGAATCAATGATTGAAGATAGATTTAATAAGTGAATGAATGCAATTTTTCATTGAATGACAGCGTTAATCTTGACAGATTGAATGAAATTAGACGTGCAGTCTGTTTCAAGTGAGAGAATGAGTTTAGCATGATAAATTAAATACTTTTTCAATTTTTTGAATGAATGAATAACCTTCTGGATTAAATTATTGAAGTCTGATGGAGACATTGAATGAATTATAAAAGCTCCCCTCAATGAATCTACACGTTCAATCTGTTTTCTTGAATAATTGCAGGCAAATAGTTTCATGAAATGAAAGCGTACAATTTGTTTCATTGAATAAATGGCAAATGCTCTACTCATTGGTTCAGCACTTGCAGTGTGTTTCATTGAAAGATAAGTGCAGTCTGAATGATTGAATGAAGGACTTTGGATTCACGAAATAAATGAGATAAGTTTGTTTCAGTGAATCAATCAACTACATTTGATTCTTTGAAGCTGTGACTGAAGTTTGTTTGTTTGAATCAATGCGTTAATCTGGCGGCGTTGAATGAATGGGAGAGTCTCTACTGATTGGATTAACACGAGCATTCTGTTTCATTGAATGAACAAGTGCAACTAGAGTTACTAAATAAATCAATTTCGTCGGTTTCACTGTATCGACGAATAACGTTTGATTCATTTGAATCATTGATTGAAGTTTTATTTATTGATTGAATGAATGCCGTTTGTTTCATTGATAGAAAGTGTTAAGGTCGAGACGTGGAATGAAAGAGAGAGGCTCTGCACATTGAACTAACTCGCACAGTGTGTTTCATTGAATGAATTCGTGCAGTTTGATTAACTAAAGAAATGAGATATGTTTGTTTCTTCAATCATTGAGTAACTTTTGAATCATTGATTCGATGATTGAAGATTGATTTAATAATTGAATGAATGCAATTTTTTCATTCAATGAAAGCGTTAATCTTGACAGGTTGAATGAAATAACACGTGCAGTCTCTTTCAAGTGAGTGAATGAGTGTAAAATGATAAATTCCATAAGTTTTCGATTTTTAGAATTAATGAATAATCTTCGTTGATTTAACTTTGAAGTCTGACGGAGACATTGAATGAATTAGAGAAGCTCCCCTCAATGAATCTTCAAGTTCAATCTGTTCCATTGAATGATTGCAGGCAAATTGTTTCATGGAATGAAAGGGTAAACTTGTTTCATTGAATAAATGGCAATGCTCTACTCATTGTTTCAGCACTTGCAGTGTGTTTCATTGGAAGATTAGTGCAGTCTGAATGATTGAATGAATCAAGGCCTTTGGATTCACTAAATACATGTCTGAAGTTTGTTTCATTAAATCAATGATCTACGTTTGATTCTTTGAAGCAATCACTGAAGTTTGATTCACTGAATGAATGAAGACTTTCCGTGAGTAACGCGTTCAGCTCGAGACGATGAATAAACGAGAGAAGCTCTACTTGTTGAATTAACACGTGCAGACTGCTTCATTAAAGAAATGTATGCAGTTTCTTTGATTGAATCAATGCGTTAAACTGGTGGCATTGAATGAAAGTGAGAACCTCTATTGATTGGATTAATATGAGCAGTGTATTTCATTGAATGAACAAGTGCAGTTAGAGTCACTAAATAAATTAATTTCGTTGTTTTCATCGAATGAACGAAGAACGTTTGATGCATTTGAATCAATGATTGAAGTTTGATTTATTGATTGAATGAATGCATCTTGTTTCTTTGATAGAAAGCGGTAAGGTCGAGATATGGAATGAAAGAGAGAGGCTCTGCACATTGAAATAAATCGTACAGTGTGTTTCATTGAATGAATTTGTGCCGTTTGATTAACTAAAGAAATGAGTTATGCTTGTTACTTTGGATCAATGAATAACGTTTGAATCATTGAATCAATGATTGAAGTTTGATTTATTAATTGAATGAATGTAGTTTGTTTTATTGGTAGAAAGCGTTATAGTCGAGACATGGAATGAATGAGAGAAACTCTGCTCATTAAACTAACACGTACAGTGTGTTTTATTGAATCCAAGAGTGAAGTTTGGTTAACTATAGAAATGAGTTATGCTTGTTTCTTTGAATTAATGAATAACGTTTGAATCATTGAAGCAATGATTGAAGATTGATTTCATGATTGAAGGAATGGAGGATTTTATCATTGAATCAAAGCGTTAATCTTGACAGATAGAACGACGTTAGTCTGTTTCGTGAGTGACTGAGTGTAGTATGATAAATTAAATATGTTTTCAATTTTTTGAATTAATGAACAACCTTCATTGATTTAATTATTGAAGTCTGATGGAGACATTGAATGAATTAGAGAAGCTCCCCTCAATGAATCAATACGTTCAATTTGTTCCATTAAATGATTGCAGGCAAATTGTTTGATGGAATGAAAGTGTGCAATTTGTTTCATTGAATAAATGGCAAATGCTCTACTCATTAGTTCAGTACTTGCATTGTGTTTCATTGAAAGATTAGTGCAGTCTGAATGATTGAATGAATGAAGGCCTTTGGATTCACTAAATACATGACTGAAGTTTGTTTCATTAAATCAATGATCTACGTTTGATTATTTCAAGCAATGACTGAAGTTTGATTCAATGAATGAATGAAGAATGTTTCAATGAGTAAAGCGGTGAGCTCGAGACAATGAATGAATGTGGGAAGCTCTACTGATTGAATTCACACGTGCACACTGGTTCATTCAAGCAATGTATGCAGTTTGTTTGATTGAACCAATGCGGTAATCAGGTGGCATTGAATGAAAGTGAGAACCTGTACTGATTGGATTAACACGAGCAGTCTGTTTCATTGAACGAGCAAGTGTAGTTAGAGTCACTAAATAAATCAATTTAGTCGGTTTCACTGTATCAACGAAGAACATTGAATCATTTGTATCATTGATTGAAGTTTGATTTATTGCTTGAAAGAATGTCGTTTGTTTCATTGATAGAAAGCGTTAAGGTCGAGACATGGAATGAAAGAGAGATTCTCTGCACATTGAACTATGTTTGATGCTTTGAAGCAATAACTGAAGTTTGATTCAATGAACAAATGAATGAAGATTGTTTCTGTGAGTAAAGCGTTCGGCTCGAGACAATGAAAAAACGAGAGAAGCTCTACTTATTGAATTAACACGTGCAGACTATTTCAATCAAGGAATGTGTGCAATTTGTTTGATTGAATCAATGCATTAAACTGGTGGCATTGAATGAAAGGGAGAGCCTCTACTGATTGGATTAACACAAGCAATCTGTTTCATTGAATGAACAAGTGCAATTAGAGTCACTTAATAAATTAATTTTGTTGTTTTCATTGTATCAACCAATAACGTTTGATTAATTAGAATCAATGATTGAAGTTTGTATTATTCATTGATTGAATAAATGCCGGTTGTTTCATTGATAGAAAGCGTAAAGGTCGAGACATGGACTGAAAGAGAAAATCTCTGCACATTGAACTAACTCGAACAGTGTTTTCCATTGAGTGCATTCGTGCAGCTTGATTAACTAAAGAAATGAGTTATGCTAGTTTCTTTAATCAGTGAGTAACTTTTGAATCATTGAATCAATGATTGAAGATAGATTTAATAAGTGAATGAATGCAATTTTTCATTGAATGACAGCGTTAATCTTGACAGATTGAATGAAATTAGACGTGCAGTCTGTTTCAAGTGAGAGAATGAGTTTAGCATGATAAATTAAATACTTTTTCAATTTTTTGAATGAATGAATAACCTTCTGGATTAAATTATTGAAGTCTGATGGAGACATTGAATGAATTATAAAAGCTCCCCTCAATGAATCTACACGTTCAATCTGTTTCTTGAATAATTGCAGGCAAATAGTTTCATGAAATGAAAGCGTACAATTTGTTTCATTGAATAAATGGCAAATGCTCTACTCATTGGTTCAGCACTTGCAGTGTGTTTCATTGAAAGATAAGTGCAGTCTGAATGATTGAATGAAGGACTTTGGATTCACGAAATAAATGAGATAAGTTTGTTTCAGTGAATCAATCAACTACATTTGATTCTTTGAAGCTGTGACTGAAGTTTGTTTGTTTGAATCAATGCGTTAATCTGGCGGCGTTGAATGAATGGGAGAGTCTCTACTGATTGGATTAACACGAGCATTCTGTTTCATTGAATGAACAAGTGCAACTAGAGTTACTAAATAAATCAATTTCGTCGGTTTCACTGTATCGACGAATAACGTTTGATTCATTTGAATCATTGATTGAAGTTTTATTTATTGATTGAATGAATGCCGTTTGTTTCATTGATAGAAAGTGTTAAGGTCGAGACGTGGAATGAAAGAGAGAGGCTCTGCACATTGAACTAACTCGCACAGTGTGTTTCATTGAATGAATTCGTGCAGTTTGATTAACTAAAGAAATGAGATATGTTTGTTTCTTCAATCATTGAGTAACTTTTGAATCATTGATTCGATGATTGAAGATTGATTTAACAATTGAATGAATGCATTTTTTTCATTCAATGAAAGCGTTAATCTTGACAGGTTGAATGAAATAACACGTGCAGTCTCTTTCAAGTGAGTGAATGAGTGTAGAATGATAAATTCCATAAGTTTTCGATTTTTAGAATTAATGAATAATCTTCGTTGATTTAACTTTGAAGTCTGACGGAGACATTGAATGAATTAGAGAAGCTCCCCTCAATGAATCTTCAAGTTCAATCTGTTCCATTGAATGATTGCAGGCAAATTGTTTCATGGAATGAAAGGGTAAACTTGTTTCATTGAATAAATGGCAATGCTCTACTCATTGTTTCAGCACTTGCAGTGTGTTTCATTGGAAGATTAGTGCAGTCTGAATGATTGAATGAATCAAGGCCTTTGGATTCACTAAATACATGTCTGAAGTTTGTTTCATTAAATCAATGATCTACGTTTGATTCTTTGAAGCAATCACTGAAGTTTGATTCACTGAATGAATGAAGACTTTCCGTGAGTAACGCGTTCAGCTCGAGACGATGAATAAACGAGAGAAGCTCTACTTGTTGAATTAACACGTGCAGACTGCTTCATTAAAGAAATGTATGCAGTTTCTTTGATTGAATCAATGCGTTAAACTGGTGGCATTGAATGAAAGTGAGAACCTTTATTGATTGGATTAATATGAGCAGTGTATTTCATTGAATGAACAAGTGCAGTTAGAGTCACTAAATAAATTAATTTCGTTGTTTTCATCGAATCAACGAAGAACGTTTGATGCATTTGAATCAATGATCGAAGTTTGATTTATTGATTGAATGAATGCATCTTGTTTCTTTGATAGAAAGCGGTAAGGTCGAGATATGGAATGAAAGAGAGAGGCTCTGCACATTGAAATAAATCGTACAGTGTGTTTCATTGAATGAATTTGTGCCGTTTGATTAACTAAAGAAATGAGTTATGCTTGTTACTTTGGATCAATGAATAACGTTTGAATCATTGAATCAATGATTGAAGTTTGATTTATTGATTGAATGAATGTAGTTTGTTTTATTGGTAGAAAGCGTTATAGTCGAGACATGGAATAAATGAGAGAAACTCCGCTCATTAAACTCACACGTACAGTGTGTTTTATTGAATCCGAGAGTGAAGTTTGGTTAACTATAGAAATGAGTTATGCTTGTTTCTTTGAATTAATGAATAACGTTTGAATCATTGAAGCAATGATTGAAGATTGATTTCATGATTGAAGGAATGGAGGATTTTATCATTGAATCAAAGCGTTAATCTTGACTGATAGAACGACGTTAGTCTGTTTCGTGAGTGACTGAGTGTAGTATGATAAATTAAATATGTTTTCAATTTTTTGAATTAATGAACAACCTTCATTGATTTAATTATTGAAGTCTGATGGAGACATTGAATGAATTAGAGAAGCTCCCCTCAATGAATCAATACGTTCAATCTGTTCCATTGAATGATTGCAGGCAAATTGTTTGATGGAATGAAAGTGTGCAATTTGTTTCATTGAATAAATGGCAAATGCTCTACTCATTAGTTCAGTACTTGCATTGTGTTTCATTGAAAGATTAGTGCAGTCTGAATGATTGAATGAATGAAGGCCTTTGGATTCACTAAATACATGACTGAAGTTTGTTTCATTAAATCAATGATCTACGTTTGATTATTTCAAGCAATGACTGAAGTTTGATTTAATGAATGAATGAATGAAGAATGTTTCAATGAGTAAAGCGGTGAGCTCGAGACAATGAGTGAATGTGGGAAGCTCTACTGATTGAATTCACACGTGCACACTGGTTCATTCAAGCAATGTATGCAGTTTGTTTGATTGAACCAATACGGTAATCAGGTGGCATTGAATGAAAGTGAGAACCTGTACTGATTGGATTAACACGAGCAGTCTGTTTCATTGAACGAGCAAGTGTAGTTAGAGTCACTAAATAAATCAATTTAGTCGGTTTCACTGTATCAACGAAGAACATTGATTCATTTGTATCATTGATTGAAGTTTGATTTATTGCTTGAAAGAATGTCGTTTGTTTCATTGATAGAAAGCGTTAAGGTCGAGACATGGAATGAAAGAGAGATTCTCTGCACATTGAACTATGTTTGATGCTTTGAAGCAATAACTGAAGTTTGATTCAATGAACAAATGAATGAAGATTGTTTCTGTGAGTAAAGCGTTCGGCTCGAGACAATGAAAAAACGAGAGAAGCTCTACTTATTGAATTAACACGTGCAGACTATTTCAATCAAGGAATGTGTGCAATTTGTTTGATTGAATCAATGCATTAAACTGGTGGCATTGAATGAAAGGGAGAGCCTCTACTGATTGGATTAACACAAGCAATCTGTTTCATTGAATGAACAAGTGCAATTAGAGTCACTTAATAAATTAATTTTGTTGTTTTCATTGTATCAACCAATAACGTTTGATTAATTAGAATCAATGATTGAAGTTTGTATTATTCATTGATTGAATAAATGCCGGTTGTTTCATTGATAGAAAGCGTAAAGGTCGAGACATGGACTGAAAGAGAAAATCTCTGCACATTGAACTAACTCGAACAGTGTTTTCCATTGAGTGCATTCGTGCAGCTTGATTAACTAAAGAAATGAGTTATGCTAGTTTCTTTAATCAGTGAGTAACTTTTGAATCATTGAATCAATGATTGAAGATAGATTTAATAAGTGAATGAATGCAATTTTTCATTGAATGACAGCGTTAATCTTGACAGATTGAATGAAATTAGACGTGCAGTCTGTTTCAAGTGAGAGAATGAGTTTAGCATGATAAATTAAATACTTTTTCAATTTTTTGAATGAATGAATAACCTTCTGGATTAAATTATTGAAGTCTGATGGAGACATTGAATGAATTATAAAAGCTCCCCTCAATGAATCTACACGTTCAATCTGTTTTCTTGAATAATTGCAGGCAAATAGTTTCATGAAATGAAAGCGTACAATTTGTTTCATTGAATAAATGGCAAATGCTCTACTCATTGGTTCAGCACTTGCAGTGTGTTTCATTGAAAGATAAGTGCAGTCTGAATGATTGAATGAAGGACTTTGGATTCACGAAATAAATGAGATAAGTTTGTTTCAGTGAATCAATCAACTACATTTGATTCTTTGAAGCTGTGACTGAAGTTTGTTTGTTTGAATCAATGCGTTAATCTGGCGGCGTTGAATGAATGGGAGAGTCTCTACTGATTGGATTAACACGAGCATTCTGTTTCATTGAATGAACAAGTGCAACTAGAGTTACTAAATAAATCAATTTCGTCGGTTTCACTGTATCGACGAATAACGTTTGATTCATTTGAATCATTGATTGAAGTTTTATTTATTGATTGAATGAATGCCGTTTGTTTCATTGATAGAAAGTGTTAAGGTCGAGACGTGGAATGAAAGAGAGAGGCTCTGCACATTGAACTAACTCGCACAGTGTGTTTCATTGAATGAATTCGTGCAGTTTGATTAACTAAAGAAATGAGATATGTTTGTTTCTTCAATCATTGAGTAACTTTTGAATCATTGATTCGATGATTGAAGATTGATTTAACAATTGAATGAATGCATTTTTTTCATTCAATGAAAGCGTTAATCTTGACAGGTTGAATGAAATAACACGTGCAGTCTCTTTCAAGTGAGTGAATGAGTGTAGAATGATAAATTCCATAAGTTTTCGATTTTTAGAATTAATGAATAATCTTCGTTGATTTAACTTTGAAGTCTGACGGAGACATTGAATGAATTAGAGAAGCTCCCCTCAATGAATCTTCAAGTTCAATCTGTTCCATTGAATGATTGCAGGCAAATTGTTTCATGGAATGAAAGGGTAAACTTGTTTCATTGAATAAATGGCAATGCTCTACTCATTGTTTCAGCACTTGCAGTGTGTTTCATTGGAAGATTAGTGCAGTCTGAATGATTGAATGAATCAAGGCCTTTGGATTCACTAAATACATGTCTGAAGTTTGTTTCATTAAATCAATGATCTACGTTTGATTCTTTGAAGCAATCACTGAAGTTTGATTCACTGAATGAATGAAGACTTTCCGTGAGTAACGCGTTCAGCTCGAGACGATGAATAAACGAGAGAAGCTCTACTTGTTGAATTAACACGTGCAGACTGCTTCATTAAAGAAATGTATGCAGTTTCTTTGATTGAATCAATGCGTTAAACTGGTGGCATTGAATGAAAGTGAGAACCTTTATTGATTGGATTAATATGAGCAGTGTATTTCATTGAATGAACAAGTGCAGTTAGAGTCACTAAATAAATTAATTTCGTTGTTTTCATCGAATCAACGAAGAACGTTTGATGCATTTGAATCAATGATCGAAGTTTGATTTATTGATTGAATGAATGCATCTTGTTTCTTTGATAGAAAGCGGTAAGGTCGAGATATGGAATGAAAGAGAGAGGCTCTGCACATTGAAATAAATCGTACAGTGTGTTTCATTGAATGAATTTGTGCCGTTTGATTAACTAAAGAAATGAGTTATGCTTGTTACTTTGGATCAATGAATAACGTTTGAATCATTGAATCAATGATTGAAGTTTGATTTATTGATTGAATGAATGTAGTTTGTTTTATTGGTAGAAAGCGTTATAGTCGAGACATGGAATAAATGAGAGAAACTCCGCTCATTAAACTCACACGTACAGTGTGTTTTATTGAATCCGAGAGTGAAGTTTGGTTAACTATAGAAATGAGTTATGCTTGTTTCTTTGAATTAATGAATAACGTTTGAATCATTGAAGCAATGATTGAAGATTGATTTCATGATTGAAGGAATGGAGGATTTTATCATTGAATCAAAGCGTTAATCTTGACTGATAGAACGACGTTAGTCTGTTTCGTGAGTGACTGAGTGTAGTATGATAAATTAAATATGTTTTCAATTTTTTGAATTAATGAACAACCTTCATTGATTTAATTATTGAAGTCTGATGGAGACATTGAATGAATTAGAGAAGCTCCCCTCAATGAATCAATACGTTCAATCTGTTCCATTGAATGATTGCAGGCAAATTGTTTGATGGAATGAAAGTGTGCAATTTGTTTCATTGAATAAATGGCAAATGCTCTACTCATTAGTTCAGTACTTGCATTGTGTTTCATTGAAAGATTAGTGCAGTCTGAATGATTGAATGAATGAAGGCCTTTGGATTCACTAAATACATGACTGAAGTTTGTTTCATTAAATCAATGATCTACGTTTGATTATTTCAAGCAATGACTGAAGTTTGATTTAATGAATGAATGAATGAAGAATGTTTCAATGAGTAAAGCGGTGAGCTCGAGACAATGAGTGAATGTGGGAAGCTCTACTGATTGAATTCACACGTGCACACTGGTTCATTCAAGCAATGTATGCAGTTTGTTTGATTGAACCAATACGGTAATCAGGTGGCATTGAATGAAAGTGAGAACCTGTACTGATTGGATTAACACGAGCAGTCTGTTTCATTGAACGAGCAAGTGTAGTTAGAGTCACTAAATAAATCAATTTAGTCGGTTTCACTGTATCAACGAAGAACATTGATTCATTTGTATCATTGATTGAAGTTTGATTTATTGCTTGAAAGAATGTCGTTTGTTTCATTGATAGAAAGCGTTAAGGTCGAGACATGGAATGAAAGAGAGATTCTCTGCACATTGAACTATGTTTGATGCTTTGAAGCAATAACTGAAGTTTGATTCAATGAACAAATGAATGAAGATTGTTTCTGTGAGTAAAGCGTTCGGCTCGAGACAATGAAAAAACGAGAGAAGCTCTACTTATTGAATTAACACGTGCAGACTATTTCAATCAAGGAATGTGTGCAATTTGTTTGATTGAATCAATGCATTAAACTGGTGGCATTGAATGAAAGGGAGAGCCTCTACTGATTGGATTAACACAAGCAATCTGTTTCATTGAATGAACAAGTGCAATTAGAGTCACTTAATAAATTAATTTTGTTGTTTTCATTGTATCAACCAATAACGTTTGATTAATTAGAATCAATGATTGAAGTTTGTATTATTCATTGATTGAATAAATGCCGGTTGTTTCATTGATAGAAAGCGTAAAGGTCGAGACATGGACTGAAAGAGAAAATCTCTGCACATTGAACTAACTCGAACAGTGTTTTCCATTGAGTGCATTCGTGCAGCTTGATTAACTAAAGAAATGAGTTATGCTAGTTTCTTTAATCAGTGAGTAACTTTTGAATCATTGAATCAATGATTGAAGATAGATTTAATAAGTGAATGAATGCAATTTTTCATTGAATGACAGCGTTAATCTTGACAGATTGAATGAAATTAGACGTGCAGTCTGTTTCAAGTGAGAGAATGAGTTTAGCATGATAAATTAAATACTTTTTCAATTTTTTGAATGAATGAATAACCTTCTGGATTAAATTATTGAAGTCTGATGGAGACATTGAATGAATTATAAAAGCTCCCCTCAATGAATCTACACGTTCAATCTGTTTCTTGAATAATTGCAGGCAAATAGTTTCATGAAATGAAAGCGTACAATTTGTTTCATTGAATAAATGGCAAATGCTCTACTCATTGGTTCAGCACTTGCAGTGTGTTTCATTGAAAGATAAGTGCAGTCTGAATGATTGAATGAAGGACTTTGGATTCACGAAATAAATGAGATAAGTTTGTTTCAGTGAATCAATCAACTACATTTGATTCTTTGAAGCTGTGACTGAAGTTTGTTTGTTTGAATCAATGCGTTAATCTGGCGGCGTTGAATGAATGGGAGAGTCTCTACTGATTGGATTAACACGAGCATTCTGTTTCATTGAATGAACAAGTGCAACTAGAGTTACTAAATAAATCAATTTCGTCGGTTTCACTGTATCGACGAATAACGTTTGATTCATTTGAATCATTGATTGAAGTTTTATTTATTGATTGAATGAATGCCGTTTGTTTCATTGATAGAAAGTGTTAAGGTCGAGACGTGGAATGAAAGAGAGAGGCTCTGCACATTGAACTAACTCGCACAGTGTGTTTCATTGAATGAATTCGTGCAGTTTGATTAACTAAAGAAATGAGATATGTTTGTTTCTTCAATCATTGAGTAACTTTTGAATCATTGATTCGATGATTGAAGATTGATTTAACAATTGAATGAATGCATTTTTTTCATTCAATGAAAGCGTTAATCTTGACAGGTTGAATGAAATAACACGTGCAGTCTCTTTCAAGTGAGTGAATGAGTGTAGAATGATAAATTCCATAAGTTTTCGATTTTTAGAATTAATGAATAATCTTCGTTGATTTAACTTTGAAGTCTGACGGAGACATTGAATGAATTAGAGAAGCTCCCCTCAATGAATCTTCAAGTTCAATCTGTTCCATTGAATGATTGCAGGCAAATTGTTTCATGGAATGAAAGGGTAAACTTGTTTCATTGAATAAATGGCAATGCTCTACTCATTGTTTCAGCACTTGCAGTGTGTTTCATTGGAAGATTAGTGCAGTCTGAATGATTGAATGAATCAAGGCCTTTGGATTCACTAAATACATGTCTGAAGTTTGTTTCATTAAATCAATGATCTACGTTTGATTCTTTGAAGCAATCACTGAAGTTTGATTCACTGAATGAATGAAGACTTTCCGTGAGTAACGCGTTCAGCTCGAGACGATGAATAAACGAGAGAAGCTCTACTTGTTGAATTAACACGTGCAGACTGCTTCATTAAAGAAATGTATGCAGTTTCTTTGATTGAATCAATGCGTTAAACTGGTGGCATTGAATGAAAGTGAGAACCTTTATTGATTGGATTAATATGAGCAGTGTATTTCATTGAATGAACAAGTGCAGTTAGAGTCACTAAATAAATTAATTTCGTTGTTTTCATCGAATCAACGAAGAACGTTTGATGCATTTGAATCAATGATCGAAGTTTGATTTATTGATTGAATGAATGCATCTTGTTTCTTTGATAGAAAGCGGTAAGGTCGAGATATGGAATGAAAGAGAGAGGCTCTGCACATTGAAATAAATCGTACAGTGTGTTTCATTGAATGAATTTGTGCCGTTTGATTAACTAAAGAAATGAGTTATGCTTGTTACTTTGGATCAATGAATAACGTTTGAATCATTGAATCAATGATTGAAGTTTGATTTATTGATTGAATGAATGTAGTTTGTTTTATTGGTAGAAAGCGTTATAGTCGAGACATGGAATAAATGAGAGAAACTCCGCTCATTAAACTCACACGTACAGTGTGTTTTATTGAATCCGAGAGTGAAGTTTGGTTAACTATAGAAATGAGTTATGCTTGTTTCTTTGAATTAATGAATAACGTTTGAATCATTGAAGCAATGATTGAAGATTGATTTCATGATTGAAGGAATGGAGGATTTTATCATTGAATCAAAGCGTTAATCTTGACTGATAGAACGACGTTAGTCTGTTTCGTGAGTGACTGAGTGTAGTATGATAAATTAAATATGTTTTCAATTTTTTGAATTAATGAACAACCTTCATTGATTTAATTATTGAAGTCTGATGGAGACATTGAATGAATTAGAGAAGCTCCCCTCAATGAATCAATACGTTCAATCTGTTCCATTGAATGATTGCAGGCAAATTGTTTGATGGAATGAAAGTGTGCAATTTGTTTCATTGAATAAATGGCAAATGCTCTACTCATTAGTTCAGTACTTGCATTGTGTTTCATTGAAAGATTAGTGCAGTCTGAATGATTGAATGAATGAAGGCCTTTGGATTCACTAAATACATGACTGAAGTTTGTTTCATTAAATCAATGATCTACGTTTGATTATTTCAAGCAATGACTGAAGTTTGATTTAATGAATGAATGAATGAAGAATGTTTCAATGAGTAAAGCGGTGAGCTCGAGACAATGAGTGAATGTGGGAAGCTCTACTGATTGAATTCACACGTGCACACTGGTTCATTCAAGCAATGTATGCAGTTTGTTTGATTGAACCAATACGGTAATCAGGTGGCATTGAATGAAAGTGAGAACCTGTACTGATTGGATTAACACGAGCAGTCTGTTTCATTGAACGAGCAAGTGTAGTTAGAGTCACTAAATAAATCAATTTAGTCGGTTTCACTGTATCAACGAAGAACATTGATTCATTTGTATCATTGATTGAAGTTTGATTTATTGCTTGAAAGAATGTCGTTTGTTTCATTGATAGAAAGCGTTAAGGTCGAGACATGGAATGAAAGAGAGATTCTCTGCACATTGAACTATGTTTGATGCTTTGAAGCAATAACTGAAGTTTGATTCAATGAACAAATGAATGAAGATTGTTTCTGTGAGTAAAGCGTTCGGCTCGAGACAATGAAAAAACGAGAGAAGCTCTACTTATTGAATTAACACGTGCAGACTATTTCAATCAAGGAATGTGTGCAATTTGTTTGATTGAATCAATGCATTAAACTGGTGGCATTGAATGAAAGGGAGAGCCTCTACTGATTGGATTAACACAAGCAATCTGTTTCATTGAATGAACAAGTGCAATTAGAGTCACTTAATAAATTAATTTTGTTGTTTTCATTGTATCAACCAATAACGTTTGATTAATTAGAATCAATGATTGAAGTTTGTATTATTCATTGATTGAATAAATGCCGGTTGTTTCATTGATAGAAAGCGTAAAGGTCGAGACATGGACTGAAAGAGAAAATCTCTGCACATTGAACTAACTCGAACAGTGTTTTCCATTGAGTGCATTCGTGCAGCTTGATTAACTAAAGAAATGAGTTATGCTAGTTTCTTTAATCAGTGAGTAACTTTTGAATCATTGAATCAATGATTGAAGATAGATTTAATAAGTGAATGAATGCAATTTTTCATTGAATGACAGCGTTAATCTTGACAGATTGAATGAAATTAGACGTGCAGTCTGTTTCAAGTGAGAGAATGAGTTTAGCATGATAAATTAAATACTTTTTCAATTTTTTGAATGAATGAATAACCTTCTGGATTAAATTATTGAAGTCTGATGGAGACATTGAATGAATTATAAAAGCTCCCCTCAATGAATCTACACGTTCAATCTGTTTCTTGAATAATTGCAGGCAAATAGTTTCATGAAATGAAAGCGTACAATTTGTTTCATTGAATAAATGGCAAATGCTCTACTCATTGGTTCAGCACTTGCAGTGTGTTTCATTGAAAGATAAGTGCAGTCTGAATGATTGAATGAAGGACTTTGGATTCACGAAATAAATGAGATAAGTTTGTTTCAGTGAATCAATCAACTACATTTGATTCTTTGAAGCTGTGACTGAAGTTTGTTTGTTTGAATCAATGCGTTAATCTGGCGGCGTTGAATGAATGGGAGAGTCTCTACTGATTGGATTAACACGAGCATTCTGTTTCATTGAATGAACAAGTGCAACTAGAGTTACTAAATAAATCAATTTCGTCGGTTTCACTGTATCGACGAATAACGTTTGATTCATTTGAATCATTGATTGAAGTTTTATTTATTGATTGAATGAATGCCGTTTGTTTCATTGATAGAAAGTGTTAAGGTCGAGACGTGGAATGAAAGAGAGAGGCTCTGCACATTGAACTAACTCGCACAGTGTGTTTCATTGAATGAATTCGTGCAGTTTGATTAACTAAAGAAATGAGATATGTTTGTTTCTTCAATCATTGAGTAACTTTTGAATCATTGATTCGATGATTGAAGATTGATTTAATAATTGAATGAATGCAATTTTTTCATTCAATGAAAGCGTTAATCTTGACAGGTTGAATGAAATAACACGTGCAGTCTCTTTCAAGTGAGTGAATGAGTGTAAAATGATAAATTCCATAAGTTTTCGATTTTTAGAATTAATGAATAATCTTCGTTGATTTAACTTTGAAGTCTGACGGAGACATTGAATGAATTAGAGAAGCTCCCCTCAATGAATCTTCAAGTTCAATCTGTTCCATTGAATGATTGCAGGCAAATTGTTTCATGGAATGAAAGGGTAAACTTGTTTCATTGAATAAATGGCAATGCTCTACTCATTGTTTCAGCACTTGCAGTGTGTTTCATTGGAAGATTAGTGCAGTCTGAATGATTGAATGAATCAAGGCCTTTGGATTCACTAAATACATGTCTGAAGTTTGTTTCATTAAATCAATGATCTACGTTTGATTCTTTGAAGCAATCACTGAAGTTTGATTCACTGAATGAATGAAGACTTTCCGTGAGTAACGCGTTCAGCTCGAGACGATGAATAAACGAGAGAAGCTCTACTTGTTGAATTAACACGTGCAGACTGCTTCATTAAAGAAATGTATGCAGTTTCTTTGATTGAATCAATGCGTTAAACTGGTGGCATTGAATGAAAGTGAGAACCTTTATTGATTGGATTAATATGAGCAGTGTATTTCATTGAATGAACAAGTGCAGTTAGAGTCACTAAATAAATTAATTTCGTTGTTTTCATCGAATGAACGAAGAACGTTTGATGCATTTGAATCAATGATCGAAGTTTGATTTATTGATTGAATGAATGCATCTTGTTTCTTTGATAGAAAGCGACAAGGTCGAGATATGGAATGAAAGAGAGAGGCTCTGCACATTGAAATAAATCGTACAGTGTGTTTCATTGAATGAATTTGTGCCGTTTGATTAACTAAAGAAATGAGTTATGCTTGTTACTTTGGATCAATGAATAACGTTTGAATCATTGAATCAATGATTGAAGTTTGATTTATTAATTGAATGAATGTAGTTTGTTTTATTGGTAGAAAGCGTTATAGTCGAGACATGGAATGAATGAGAGAAACTCTGCTCATTAAACTAACACGTACAGTGTGTTTTATTGAATCCAAGAGTGAAGTTTGGTTAACTATAGAAATGAGTTATGCTTGTTTCTTTGAATTAATGAATAACGTTTGAATCATTGAAGCAATGATTGAAGATTGATTTCATGATTGAAGGAATGGAGGATTTTATCATTGAATCAAAGCGTTAATCTTGACAGATAGAACGACGTTAGTCTGTTTCGTGAGTGACTGAGTGTAGTATGATAAATTAAATATGTTTTCAATTTTTTGAATTAATGAACAACCTTCATTGATTTAATTATTGAAGTCTGATGGAGACATTGAATGAATTAGAGAAGCTCCCCTCAATGAATCAATACGTTCAATTTGTTCCATTAAATGATTGCAGGCAAATTGTTTGATGGAATGAAAGTGTGCAATTTGTTTCATTGAATAAATGGCAAATGCTCTACTCATTAGTTCAGTACTTGCATTGTGTTTCATTGAAAGATTAGTGCAGTCTGAATGATTGAATGAATGAAGGCCTTTGGATTCACTAAATACATGACTGAAGTTTGTTTCATTAAATCAATGATCTACGTTTGATTATTTCAAGCAATGACTGAAGTTTGATTCAATGAATGAATGAAGAATGTTTCAATGAGTAAAGCGGTGAGCTCGAGACAATGAATGAATGTGGGAAGCTCTACTGATTGAATTCACACGTGCACACTGGTTCATTCAAGCAATGTATGCAGTTTGTTTGATTGAACCAATGCGGTAATCAGGTGGCATTGAATGAAAGTGAGAACCTGTACTGATTGGATTAACACGAGCAGTCTGTTTCATTGAACGAGCAAGTGTAGTTAGAGTCACTAAATAAATCAATTTAGTCGGTTTCACTGTATCAACGAAGAACATTGATTCATTTGTATCATTGATTGAAGTTTGATTTATTGCTTGAAAGAATGTCCTTTGTTTCATTGATAGAAAGCGTTAAGGTGGAGACATGGAATGAAAGAGAGATTCTCTGCACATTGAACTATGTTTGATGCTTTGAAGCAATAACTGAAGTTTGATTCAATGAACAAATGAATGAAGATTGTTTCTGTGAGTAAAGCGTTCGGCTCGAGACAATGAAAAAACGAGAGAAGCTCTACTTATTGAATTAACACGTGCAGACTATTTCAATCAAGGAATGTGTGCAATTTGTTTGATTGAATCAATGCATTAAACTGGTGGCATTGAATGAAAGGGAGAGCCTCTACTGATTGGATTAACACAAGCAATCTGTTTCATTGAATGAACAAGTGCAATTAGAGTCACTTAATAAATTAATTTTGTTGTTTTCATTGTATCAACCAATAACGTTTGATTAATTAGAATCAATGATTGAAGTTTGTATTATTCATTGATTGAATAAATGCCGGTTGTTTCATTGATAGAAAGCGTAAAGGTCGAGACATGGACTGAAAGAGAAAATCTCTGCACATTGAACTAACTCGAACAGTGTTTTCCATTGAGTGCATTCGTGCAGCTTGATTAACTAAAGAAATGAGTTATGCTAGTTTCTTTAATCAGTGAGTAACTTTTGAATCATTGAATCAATGATTGAAGATAGATTTAATAAGTGAATGAATGCAATTTTTCATTGAATGACAGCGTTAATCTTGACAGATTGAATGAAATTAGACGTGCAGTCTGTTTCAAGTGAGAGAATGAGTTTAGCATGATAAATTAAATACTTTTTCAATTTTTTGAATGAATGAATAACCTTCTGGATTAAATTATTGAAGTCTGATGGAGACATTGAATGAATTATAAAAGCTCCCCTCAATGAATCTACACGTTCAATCTGTTTCTTGAATAATTGCAGGCAAATAGTTTCATGAAATGAAAGCGTACAATTTGTTTCATTGAATAAATGGCAAATGCTCTACTCATTGGTTCAGCACTTGCAGTGTGTTTCATTGAAAGATAAGTGCAGTCTGAATGATTGAATGAAGGACTTTGGATTCACGAAATAAATGAGATAAGTTTGTTTCAGTGAATCAATCAACTACATTTGATTCTTTGAAGCTGTGACTGAAGTTTGTTTGTTTGAATCAATGCGTTAATCTGGCGGCGTTGAATGAATGGGAGAGTCTCTACTGATTGGATTAACACGAGCATTCTGTTTCATTGAATGAACAAGTGCAACTAGAGTTACTAAATAAATCAATTTCGTCGGTTTCACTGTATCGACGAATAACGTTTGATTCATTTGAATCATTGATTGAAGTTTTATTTATTGATTGAATGAATGCCGTTTGTTTCATTGATAGAAAGTGTTAAGGTCGAGACGTGGAATGAAAGAGAGAGGCTCTGCACATTGAACTAACTCGCACAGTGTGTTTCATTGAATGAATTCGTGCAGTTTGATTAACTAAAGAAATGAGATATGCTTGTTTCTTCAATCATTGAGTAACTTTTGAATCATTGATTCGATGATTGAAGATTGATTTAATAATTGAATGAATGCATTTTTTTCATTCAATGAAAGCGTTAATCTTGACAGGTTGAATGAAATAACACGTGCAGTCTCTTTCAAGTGAGTGAATGAGTGTAGAATGATAAATTCCATAAGTTTTCGATTTTTAGAATTAATGAATAATCTTCGTTGATTTAACTTTGAAGTCTGACGGAGACATTGAATGAATTAGAGAAGCTCCCCTCAATGAATCTTCAAGTTCAATCTGTTCCATTGAATGATTGCAGGCAAATTGTTTCATGGAATGAAAGGGTAAACTTGTTTCATTGAATAAATGGCAATGCTCTACTCATTGTTTCAGCACTTGCAGTGTGTTTCATTGGAAGATTAGTGCAGTCTGAATGATTGAATGAATCAAGGCCTTTGGATTCACTAAATACATGTCTGAAGTTTGTTTCATTAAATCAATGATCTACGTTTGATTCTTTGAAGCAATCACTGAAGTTTGATTCACTGAATGAATGAAGACTTTCCGTGAGTAACGCGTTCAGCTCGAGACGATGAATAAACGAGAGAAGCTCTACTTGTTGAATTAACACGTGCAGACTGCTTCATTAAAGAAATGTATGCAGTTTCTTTGATTGAATCAATGCGTTAAACTGGTGGCATTGAATGAAAGTGAGAACCTTTATTGATTGGATTAATATGAGCAGTGTATTTCATTGAATGAACAAGTGCAGTTAGAGTCACTAAATAAATTAATTTCGTTGTTTTCATCGAATCAACGAAGAACGTTTGATGCATTTGAATCAATGATCGAAGTTTGATTTATTGATTGAATGAATGCATCTTGTTTCTTTGATAGAAAGCGGTAAGGTCGAGATATGGAATGAAAGAGAGAGGCTCTGCACATTGAAATAAATCGTACAGTGTGTTTCATTGAATGAATTTGTGCCGTTTGATTAACTAAAGAAATGAGTTATGCTTGTTACTTTGGATCAATGAATAACGTTTGAATCATTGAATCAATGATTGAAGTTTGATTTATTGATTGAATGAATGTAGTTTGTTTTATTGGTAGAAAGCGTTATAGTCGAGACATGGAATGAATGAGAGAAACTCCGCTCATTAAACTCACACGTACAGTGTGTTTTATTGAATCCAAGAGTGAAGTTTGGTTAACTATAGAAATGAGTTATGCTTGTTTCTTTGAATTAATGAATAACGTTTGAATCATTGAAGCAATGATTGAAGATTGATTTCATGATTGAAGGAATGGAGGATTTTATCATTGAATCAAAGCGTTAATCTTGACTGATAGAACGACGTTAGTCTGTTTCGTGAGTGACTGAGTGTAGTATGATAAATTAAATATGTTTTCAATTTTTTGAATTAATGAACAACCTTCATTGATTTAATTATTGAAGTCTGATGGAGACATTGAATGAATTAGAGAAGCTCCCCTCAATGAATCAATACGTTCAATCTGTTCCATTGAATGATTGCAGGCAAATTGTTTGATGGAATGAAAGTGTGCAATTTGTTTCATTGAATAAATGGCAAATGCTCTACTCATTAGTTCAGTACTTGCATTGTGTTTCATTGAAAGATTAGTGCAGTCTGAATGATTGAATGAATGAAGGCCTTTGGATTCACTAAATACATGACTGAAGTTTGTTTCATTAAATCAATGATCTACGTTTGATTATTTCAAGCAATGACTGAAGTTTGATTCAATGAATGAATGAAGAATGTTTCAATGAGTAAAGCGGTGAGCTCGAGACAATGAATGAATGTGGGAAGCTCTACTGATTGAATTCACACGTGCACACTGGTTCATTCAAGCAATGTATGCAGTTTGTTTGATTGAACCAATGCGGTAATCAGGTGGCATTGAATGAAAGTGAGAACCTGTACTGATTGGATTAACACGAGCAGTCTGTTTCATTGAACGAGCAAGTGTAGTTAGAGTCACTAAATAAATCAATTTAGTCGGTTTCACTGTATCAACGAAGAACATTGATTCATTTGTATCATTGATTGAAGTTTGATTTATTGCTTGAAAGAATGTCCTTTGTTTCATTGATAGAAAGCGTTAAGGTGGAGACATGGAATGAAAGAGAGATTCTCTGCACATTGAACTATGTTTGATGCTTTGAAGCAATAACTGAAGTTTGATTCAATGAACAAATGAATGAAGATTGTTTCTGTGAGTAAAGCGTTCGGCTCGAGACAATGAAAAAACGAGAGAAGCTCTACTTATTGAATTAACGCGTGCAGGCTATTTCAATCAAGGAATGTGTGCAATTTGTTTGATTGAATCAATGCATTAAACTGGTGGCATTGAATGAAAGGGAGAGCCTCTACTGATTGGATTAACACAAGCAATCTGTTTCATTGAATGAACAAGTGCAATTAGAGTCACTTAATAAATTAATTTTGTTGTTTTCATTGTATCAACCAATAACGTTTGATTAATTAGAATCAATGATTGAAGTTTGTATTATTCATTGATTGAATAAATGCCGGTTGTTTCATTGATAGAAAGCGTAAAGGTCGAGACATGGACTGAAAGAGAAAATCTCTGCACATTGAACTAACTCGAACAGTGTTTTCCATTGAGTGCATTCGTGCAGCTTGATTAACTAAAGAAATGAGTTATGCTAGTTTCTTTAATCAGTGAGAAACTTTTGAATCATTGAATCAATGATTGAAGATAGATTTTATAAGTGAATGAATGCAATTTTTCATTGAATGACAGCGTTAATCTTGACAGATTGAATGAAATTAGACGTGCAGTCTGTTTCAAGTGAGAGAATGAGTTTAGCATGATAAATTAAATACTTTTTCAATTTTTTGAATGAATGAATAACCTTCTGGATTAAATTATTGAAGTCTGATGGAGACATTGAATGAATTATAAAAGCTCCCCTCAATGAATCTACACGTTCAATCTGTTTTCATTGAATAATTGCAGGCAAATAGTTTCATGAAATGAAAGCGTACAATTTGTTTCATTGAATAAATGGCAAATGCTCTACTCATTGGTTCAGCACTTGCAGTGTGTTTCATTGAAAGATAAGTGCAGTCTGAATGATTGAATGAAGGACTTTGGATTCACGAAATAAATGAGATAAGTTTGTTTCAGTGAATCAATCAACTACATTTGATTCTTTGAAGCTGTGACTGAAGTTTGTTTGTTTGAATCAATGCGTTAATCTGGCGGCGTTGAATGAATGGGAGAGTCTCTACTGATTGGATTAACACGAGCATTCTGTTTCATTGAATGAACAAGTGCAACTAGAGTTACTAAATAAATCAATTTCGTCGGTTTCACTGTATCGACGAATAACGTTTGATTCATTTGAATCATTGATTGAAGTTTTATTTATTGATTGAATGAATGCCGTTTGTTTCATTGATAGAAAGTGTTAAGGTCGAGACGTGGAATGAAAGAGAGAGGCTCTGCACATTGAACTAACTCGCACAGTGTGTTTCATTGAATGAATTCGTGCAGTTTGATTAACTAAAGAAATGAGATATGCTTGTTTCTTCAATCATTGAGTAACTTTTGAATCATTGATTCGATGATTGAAGATTGATTTAATAATTGAATGAATGCAATTTTTTCATTCAATGAAAGCGTTAATCTTGACAGGTTGAATGAAATAACACGTGCAGTCTCTTTCAAGTGAGTGAATGAGTGTAGAATGATAAATTCCATAAGTTTTCGATTTTTAGAATTAATGAATAATCTTCGTTGATTTAACTTTGAAGTCTGACGGAGACATTGAATGAATTAGAGAAGCTCCCCTCAATGAATCTTCAAGTTCAATCTGTTCCATTGAATGATTGCAGGCAAATTGTTTCATGGAATGAAAGGGTAAACTTGTTTCATTGAATAAATGGCAATGCTCTACTCATTGTTTCAGCACTTGCAGTGTGTTTCATTGGAAGATTAGTGCAGTCTGAATGATTGAATGAATCAAGGCCTTTGGATTCACTAAATACATGTCTGAAGTTTGTTTCATTAAATCAATGATCTACGTTTGATTCTTTGAAGCAATCACTGAAGTTTGATTCACTGAATGAATGAAGACTTTCCGTGAGTAACGCGTTCAGCTCGAGACGATGAATAAACGAGAGAAGCTCTACTTGTTGAATTAACACGTGCAGACTGCTTCATTAAAGAAATGTATGCAGTTTCTTTGATTGAATCAATGCGTTAAACTGGTGGCATTGAATGAAAGTGAGAACCTTTATTGATTGGATTAATATGAGCAGTGTATTTCATTGAATGAACAAGTGCAGTTAGAGTCACTAAATAAATTATTTTCGTTGTTTTCATCGAATCAACGAAGAACGTTTGATGCATTTGAATCAATGATCGAAGTTTGATTTATTGATTGAATGAATGCATCTTGTTTCTTTGATAGAAAGCGGTAAGGTCGAGATATGGAATGAAAGAGAGAGGCTCTGCACATTGAAATAAATCGTACAGTGTGTTTCATTGAATGAATTTGTGCCGTTTGATTAACTAAAGAAATGAGTTATGCTTGTTACTTTGGATCAATGAATAACGTTTGAATCATTGAATCAATGATTGAAGTTTGATTTATTGATTGAATGAATGTAGTTTGTTTTATTGGTAGAAAGCGTTATAGTCGAGACATGGAATGAATGAGAGAAACTCCGCTCATTAAACTCACACGTACAGTGTGTTTTATTGAATCCAAGAGTGAAGTTTGGTTAACTATAGAAATGAGTTATGCTTGTTTCTTTGAATTAATGAATAACGTTTGAATCATTGAAGCAATGATTGAAGATTGATTTCATGATTGAAGGAATGGAGGATTTTATCATTGAATCAAAGCGTTAATCTTGACTGATAGAACGACGTTAGTCTGTTTCGTGAGTGACTGAGTGTAGTATGATAAATTAAATATGTTTTCAATTTTTTGAATTAATGAACAACCTTCATTGATTTAATTATTGAAGTCTGATGGAGACATTGAATGAATTAGAGAAGCTCCCCTCAATGAATCAATACGTTCAATCTGTTCCATTGAATGATTGCAGGCAAATTGTTTGATGGAATGAAAGTGTGCAATTTGTTTCATTGAATAAATGGCAAATGCTCTACTCATTAGTTCAGTACTTGCATTGTGTTTCATTGAAAGATTAGTGCAGTCTGAATGATTGAATGAATGAAGGCCTTTGGATTCACTAAATACATGACTGAAGTTTGTTTCATTAAATCAATGATCTACGTTTGATTATTTCAAGCAATGACTGAAGTTTGATTCAATGAATGAATGAATGAAGAATGTTTCAATGAGTAAAGCGGTGAGCTCGAGACAATGAATGAATGTGGGAAGCTCTACTGATTGAATTCACACGTGCACACTGGTTCATTCAAGCAATGTATGCAGTTTGTTTGATTGAACCAATGCGGTAATCAGGTGGCATTGAATGAAAGTGAGAACCTGTACTGATTGGATTAACACGAGCAGTCTGTTTCATTGAACGAGCAAGTGTAGTTAGAGTCACTAAATAAATCAATTTAGTCGGTTTCACTGTATCAACGAAGAACATTGATTCATTTGTATCATTGATTGAAGTTTGATTTATTGCTTGAAAGAATGTCGTTTGTTTCATTGATAGAAAGCGTTAAGGTCGAGACATGGAATGAAAGAGAGATTCTCTGCACATTGAACTATGTTTGATGCTTTGAAGCAATAACTGAAGTTTGATTCAATGAACAAATGAATGAAGATTGTTTCTGTGAGTAAAGCGTTCGGCTCGAGACAATGAAAAAACGAGAGAAGCTCTACTTATTGAATTAACACGTGCAGACTATTTCAATCAAGGAATGTGTGCAATTTGTTTGATTGAATCAATGCATTAACTGGTGGCATTGAATGAAAGGGAGAGCCTCTACTGATTGGATTAACACAAGCAATCTGTTTCATTGAATGAACAAGTGCAATTAGAGTCACTTAATAAATTAATTTTGTTGTTTTCATTGTATCAACCAATAACGTTTGATTAATTAGAATCAATGATTGAAGTTTGTATTATTATTGATTGAATAAATGCCGGTTGTTTCATTGATAGAAAGCGTAAAGGTCGAGACATGGACTGAAAGAGAAAATCTCTGCACATTGAACTAACTCGAACAGTGTTTTCCATTGAGTGCATTCGTGCAGCTTGATTAACTAAAGAAATGAGTTATGCTAGTTTCTTTAATCAGTGAGAAACTTTTGAATCATTGAATCAATGATTGAAGATAGATTTTATAAGTGAATGAATGCAATTTTTCATTGAATGACAGCGTTAATCTTGACAGATTGAATGAAATTAGACGTGCAGTCTGTTTCAAGTGAGAGAATGAGTTTAGCATGATAAATTAAATACTTTTTCAATTTTTTGAATGAATGAATAACCTTCTGGATTAAATTATTGAAGTCTGATGGAGACATTGAATGAATTATAAAAGCTCCCCTCAATGAATCTACACGTTCAATCTGTTTCATTGAATAATTGCAGGCAAATAGTTTCATGAAATGAAAGCGTACAATTTGTTTCATTGAATAAATGGCAAATGCTCTACTCATTGGTTCAGCACTTGCAGTGTGTTTCATTGAAAGATAAGTGCAGTCTGAATGATTGAATGAAGGACTTTGGATTCACGAAATAAATGAGATAAGTTTGTTTCAGTGAATCAATCAACTACATTTGATTCTTTGAAGCTGTGACTGAAGTTTGTTTGTTTGAATCAATGCGTTAATCTGGCGGCGTTGAATGAATGGGAGAGTCTCTACTGATTGGATTAACACGAGCATTCTGTTTCATTGAATGAACAAGTGCAACTAGAGTTACTAAATAAATCAATTTCGTCGGTTTCACTGTATCGACGAATAACGTTTGATTCATTTGAATCATTGATTGAAGTTTTATTTATTGATTGAATGAATGCCGTTTGTTTCATTGATAGAACGTGTTAAGGTCGAGACGTGGAATGAAAGAGAGAGGCTCTGCACATTGAACTAACTCGCACAGTGTGTTTCATTGAATGAATTCGTGCAGTTTGATTAACTAAAGAAATGAGATATGCTTGTTTCTTCAATCATTGAGTAACTTTTGAATCATTGATTCGATGATTGAAGATTGATTTAATAATTGAATGAATGCAATTTTTTCATTCAATGAAAGCGTTAATCTTGACAGGTTGAATGAAATAACACGTGCAGTCTCTTTCAAGTGAGTGAATGAGTGTAAATGATAAATTCCATAAGTTTTCGATTTTTTAGAATTAATGAATAATCTTCGTTGATTTAACTTTGAAGTCTGACGGAGACATTGAATGAATTAGAGAAGCTCCCCTCAATGAATCTTCAAGTTCAATCTGTTCCATTGAATGATTGCAGGCAAATTGTTTCATGGAATGAAAGGGTAAACTTGTTTCATTGAATAAATGGCAATGCTCTACTCATTGTTTCAGCACTTGCAGTGTGTTTCATTGGAAGATTAGTGCAGTCTGAATGATTGAATGAATCAAGGCCTTTGGATTCACTAAATACATGTCTGAAGTTTGTTTCATTAAATCAATGATCTACGTTTGATTCTTTGAAGCAATCACTGAAGTTTGATTCACTGAATGAATGAAGACTTTCCGTGAGTAACGCGTTCAGCTCGAGACGATGAATAAACGAGAGAAGCTCTACTTGTTGAATTAACACGTGCAGACTGCTTCATTAAAGAAATGTATGCAGTTTCTTTGATTGAATCAATGCGTTAAACTGGTGGCATTGAATGAAAGTGAGAACCTCTATTGATTGGATTAATATGAGCAGTGTATTTCATTGAATGAACAAGTGCAGTTAGAGTCACTAAATAAATTAATTTCGTTGTTTTCATCGAATCAACGAAGAACGTTTGATGCATTTGAATCAATGATCGAAGTTTGATTTATTGATTGAATGAATGCATCTTGTTTCTTTGATAGAAAGCGGTAAGGTCGAGATATGGAATGAAAGAGAGAGGCTCTGCACATTGAAATAAATCGTACAGTGTGTTTCATTGAATGAATTTGTGCCGTTTGATTAACTAAAGAAATGAGTTATGCTTGTTACTTTGGATCAATGAATAACGTTTGAATCATTGAATCAATGATTGAAGTTTGATTTATTGATTGAATGAATGTAGTTTGTTTTATTGGTAGAAAGCGTTATAGTCGAGACATGGAATGAATGAGAGAAACTCTGCTCATTAAACTCACACGTACAGTGTGTTTTATTGAATCCAAGAGTGAAGTTTGGTTAACTATAGAAATGAGTTATGCTTGTTTCTTTGAATTAATGAATAACGTTTGAATCATTGAAGCAATGATTGAAGATTGATTTCATGATTGAAGGAATGGAGGATTTTATCATTGAATCAAAGCGTTAATCTTGACTGATAGAACGACGTTAGTCTGTTTCGTGAGTGACTGAGTGTAGTATGATAAATTAAATATGTTTTCAATTTTTTGAATTAATGAACAACCTTCATTGATTTAATTATTGAAGTCTGATGGAGACATTGAATGAATTAGAGAAGCTCCCCTCAATGAATCAATACGTTCAATTTGTTCCATTAAATGATTGCAGGCAAATTGTTTGATGGAATGAAAGTGTGCAATTTGTTTCATTGAATAAATGGCAAATGCTCTACTCATTAGTTCAGTACTTGCATTGTGTTTCATTGAAAGATTAGTGCAGTCTGAATGATTGAATGAATGAAGGCCTTTGGATTCACTAAATACATGACTGAAGTTTGTTTCATTAAATCAATGATCTACGTTTGATTATTTCAAGCAATGACTGAAGTTTGATTCAATGAATGAATGAAGAATGTTTCAATGAGTAAAGCGGTGAGCTCGAGACAATGAATGAATGTGGGAAGCTCTACTGATTGAATTCACACGTGCACACTGGTTCATTCAAGCAATGTATGCAGTTTGTTTGATTGAACCAATGCGGTAATCAGGTGGCATTGAATGAAAGTGAGAACCTGTACTGATTGGATTAACACGAGCAGTCTGTTTCATTGAACGAGCAAGTGTAGTTAGAGTCACTAAATAAATCAATTTAGTCGGTTTCACTGTATCAAACGAAGAACATTGATTCATTTGTATCATTGATTGAAGTTTGATTTATTGCTTGAAAGAATGTCGTTTGTTTCATTGATAGAAAGCGTTAAGGTCGAGACATGGAATGAAAGAGAGATTCTCTGCACATTGAACTATGTTTGATGCTTTGAAGCAATAACTGAAGTTTGATTCAATGAACAAATGAATGAAGATTGTTTCTGTGAGTAAAGCGTTCGGCTCGAGACAATGAAAAAACGAGAGAAGCTCTACTTATTGAATTAACACGTGCAGACTATTTCAATCAAGGAATGTGTGCAATTTGTTTGATTGAATCAATGCATTAAACTGGTGGCATTGAATGAAAGGGAGAGCCTCTACTGATTGGATTAACACAAGCATTCTGTTTCATTGAATGAACAAGTGCAATTAGAGTCACTTAATAAATTAATTTGTTGTTTTCATTGTATCAACCAATAACGTTTGATTAATTAGAATCAATGATTGAAGTTTGTATTATTTATTGATTGAATAAATGCCGGTTGTTTCATTGATAGAAAGCGTAAAGGTCGAGAGACATGGACTGAAAGAGAAAATCTCTGCACATTGAACTAACTCGAACAGTGTTTTCCATTGAGTGCATTCGTGCAGCTTGATTAACTAAAGAAATGAGTTATGCTAGTTTCTTTAATCAGTGAGAAACTTTTGAATCATTGAATCAATGATTGAAGATAGATTTAATAAGTGAATGAATGCATTTTTTCATTGAATGACAGCGTTAATCTTGACAGATTGAATGAAATTAGAACGTGCAGTCTGTTTCAAGTGAGAGAATGAGTTTAGCATGATAAATTAAATACTTTTTCAATTTTTTGAATGAATGAATAACCTTCTGGATTAAATTATTGAAGTCTGATGGAGACATTGAATGAATTATAAAAGCTCCCCTCAATGAATCTACACGTTCAATCTGTTTTCTTGAATAATTGCAGGCAAATAGTTTCATGAAATGAAAGCGTACAATTTGTTTCATTGAAT
>NW_026868039.1:0-79371 GCF_020745735.1 Hemiscyllium ocellatum | reverse complement strand
TAAAACTCAGGCCACCTCTAACTGAAGAGTGTTGTGAAAGCTTCAGCCTTATCTTTAACACTCATGTGCTGGGCTCTTCTATCATTGACGACCGGGAGATTTGTGGGGGATCGTCCTCCAGTGAGCTGTTTAATTATCCAACACCATTCAGGAGTGAATGTTGCAGGACTGCAGAGCTCAGATCTAATCCATTTGTTTGAGATCACTTAGCTTTATGTCTATGACATGTTTCTTACGCTGTTTGGCATGCAAATTTGGTGCCTTTACCCCATTGGACTGTCCACTGAACCAGGATTGATCCCCTGGCTTGATGGTAATGGTTGAGTGGCCTATATGCCAGATAGAAGGTTCGATTCTGGTGGAGGACAATTCTGTAGCTTTTGATGGTCCACAGAGCCTCATGTCTTGTGTTGCTTGATCTGTTCAAAGTCTGTCAAATTTAGCATGGTGATATGTAACAAAACATGATGCAGGTTTTTCTCAATGTGAAAGCTAAACCTTATCACCACAAGCACTGTGTGCTGCCTTAGATAGATGTATCTGCAGTTGGCAGATTGATAAGGATGTGGTCAAGTATATTTTCTCTCTTGTTGGTTTCCTCAGCACATGGCACAGACTCAGTCTACTGGCAATGTCCTTGATGAGTAACCCTGCTTGGTGGGAAACATTAAAGTCCCCCACCAGAAGACATTTTGTGATCTTGCAGTCATGTGCTTTTGCTCATTATTGTTCAACATGGAGAAATACTCATTCATCCCCTGATGAAGGACAGTGCATGGTAATTAGCAGAAAGTTTCCTTGCCTATGTTTAACCTGAAGACTTCATGAGGCCCCGAGTCCATGTTTAGAGCTCCCAGTGCAACTCTTCCCAATTGTACACCACTGCTGGATGGTGATAGTTGTGTCTTGGGCATTGTCCATGAGGATTACTATGTCAGGTTGTTGTGTGACTGGTCTGTGACACAGCTGTTCAGTTTTGGTGCTAGCCCCCATATATTATTAAAGAGGTCTTAGTGGGATTGACAAGGCTGTTTCAGCTATTGTATTTTGTTGTGCCTAGTTCGATGCCAGGGGTTCCGTCTATTTTGATTTCTTTGAGGCTTTGTAGTGATTGGTAAGACTGAAGAGCATGATAGGCTATTTCACAGGACAATTGAGAATCAACAAATTGCTGTGGCTTTGCTTTCTTATGGCGACCATACCAGATGAGGAAGGCAAATTTCCTTTTTGAAGGTCATTAGTGAACAAAATAGCTTCTCATTCAGTTAATCAGCAATTATTTCATGATAATCAGTGGATTCTTAATTGTAGATTTAAAAAAAATCAAATTCCATTTGAATCCAAGTTCCCAGAACATTAACTAAGTTTCTAGATTATGCAGGCCATCGCCTCCACTGCATACCAGGATACTGAGGCATAAAACAAGATGACTGGGCCTTCACAAAGATTCTTGTGTCTCTTTAACCACACAACATTTCTTAGAAGACTGTGGATCTTGTATACTCTTCTACCTGTGTAACACTGGTGTGTCAATGAAACTTAACTGTTTGCCCCAATGAAGACCCAGAAGCACCTGAATGAGAATGTCCGATCATGATCATCCAGGGTTTGAACCCAAACTTTTTGCAGAGAGAAAACCTGAGTCCAGCATTGTAGATCCATCAGGAGTACCTTTAACAATGGATTGGACCACGACTGACAATGAGAGCAGCAGAAATGGAATAGGCCTGCTGGATCCTTGATGCTGCTCCAGTTCTCCACTGCAACATAGGTAATTTACAGTGACATCAAACACCTGGATGTTGTGACCTAGTTTCTAATTAGGCACAATCTGGTTGTGAGACGAATGTGTGAACAACTATACTACAGAAACACAAAATGGCATTTAACCGTATTGATCTTGCTGAATACTAAACTGTGCAACTGTAATCACACACTTAACTTGTCAACTTGATACCTGCAACTTAAAAGAAAACCAGGCAACAATTGCTGATGTGTCTCCAGCTGCAAAATTAGGACTGATTTGGCAGACCATATGGGTTGAAGAATGTATTTTCAAAATTGGTAAAGGGCAATTGTGACAATTCTTTCAGACACCATAAGTGGCTCACTTTTATTAAACAACTTGACTGAGAAGACACTCCCTCAATTTACAAGAAGAAAATGACAAGCTGAATGTATTCTGAAACATTGTGAGCAACAAACATAATATATCTGTGAGAAAGTATGTCCAGTTAAGGTTGAATTTTAAAAAACATAAACTACACAAATTTTCTCAAATTTATGTGATCATTTTGAACAATTAATTCAAAATAGAACAACGTTCGTTGTTAAATGGAACATGTTGTCATTCAAAGGCACAACACCCTTTTAGCATCTTATTCAGTCAACAACAATCATGAATGGATATGCAGGTGAACTCAGTGATGTCATGCTTTCATAGACTCATCAACATTAACATGTACTCTGAAAGACAAATTCAAGAGATATTAGAACTGAAACAGAGGAAATGACAGACAGACGGTCAAATCAATGTGAAACCTTTAGTCTTTAAATTATGGAAGACCAGGAAAATGAAAAACATTGTCAATGAAAGCAAGGCGCCGCACACCTAGTCAAACACCTTCTTTCTTATCTTCTTTACTCAGTCAGCAACAAAAGACTTGAAGGTGATTCAGTCCCCAGTGTTTACAATCTAGGTAAACGAGACTGTTATTATGAGAATTACCATTGGGATTAGAGAGCATCTTTCAGAGAAAATTTCATGACCATTCATTCTTTATGTGAAGTTGAAGAAATGCATTGTCACAAAGTCAAGCAGAACTTGAAACTATCTGTCAGTGCTGAGACATAGTATTGACTCAGAATTTAAAGTCAATTACAGAAACATGGCATTAATCTCAAAGACTGCTCAGTTGACCTGGATACCTACAAATCGATAAAATGAAGATGTTGATCTTGGAGACAATGTTCCCAATTTTTAAAGATTAATAACTAAAAAGAGTCAGTGATGCATGTTTAACATGGCAATTACAAGGCACAATTGCTAGTTGGCTAATTGGACAGGCCAGTATGATTTTTATGGTCAAAAAATATGTTTGTACATTGGATAAGAATTCATAAGCGAATTCACTTTGACAGTTGGGCTGTTGTGAGCTGTAATGAAGAGAGCTGCTGCCATATTATGAACAGTTAAAAATGGATTACCATGTTTATAAAACATAAGACATTTAACACATCGGGCCACAGGATATTTCACACTATTCTTTGCCTCATGTCTGATTTTACTCTGGGTTACAGCATAAATAAATGGATTGGTGCTAGAGCTTAATAACTGCAGCATATATCCACTTTGTTGGAGAACAGACCTCGAGGAATTAGTGAGATTTCCAATTCGAAAATAGAGGATATTTACAAAATAATGGTAACATAACAAAATGAAACTACCGGAAACGCCAAAGAGCAAAACTATGGATTTTTCTCACTTCTTAATCTCCGGATCACTTTGATTCTCACCATTGCTCTGACTCTGGAATCTCTTGCGGGCCCTATTAGCTGCTAGAATGTATCTGGCAGTCAGAGCATTGAGCAGGAGAATTAGAATGATTGGGAGACAAGGGATTAAAATAGATCGAATTCAGTTATATGCAGCCCATTCAGGCAAAGTATAATATGCATCTTTTATGATGCAGAACCAGAGTGTTTTGAAAATGGACCTCGGGTCCAATTGTAAATATATGAAGATATTTTTTACATAGCTCAGAATAGGCACAATGGCTATCACCCACGCTGCTTCCTTCTTGGTGCAATATTCTATCTTGAGCTGGTGACAACAAATGGCCACAAATTGATCAAAGGTGAAAGTGACTGTTAACCACGTAGAGCTGTCTATTGCTGCAATGTTCAAAGCAGCAGGAAAACTGCATAATGGTATGAGAGACAAGAAGCTGGATAGGAAATACATGCCCTGCAATTCAGTTTAATATTACACAGTAACCATAACCAAGAGATCTGCCACCACCATTGTCATGAGGTAGTATGTAATGCATTTAGAGAGACTGCACCTTCATTGAAAGAGAATGACAATCGCTGCCAAGTTAACTGCAAGAAGGAGAAATAAATGTGAATAAGTTTCATTTGAGTTTCAAAATGAACTCTCCATTTTATATGATCTCCTGCAGTTTTTATTTTTAATTTGAGAAGCAACCTCATTTGAGAAATAAATTTCTGGATTTCAATTTTTCAACTGAATTAAAAATGAAAACTCTAAATTTGAAGTAATTTAATCAATAAAATAAGATACATCCAAGACATGAACAAATAGAAAGCTTCTTGAACGTTCCATGAATCTGTCAAATATTCAGTGAAAAGATTATTACAGCAAACGAATAGGCATAGGTAAAGTAACAAAGCAACAAAAATTATATTTTAAGATTATCAAAATAGAATGTCTACAAAATCACCAACTATGCAGTGGAAATGATGAAGTGGAAGATATGTGCTTTTCATCTTTAGTCTTGCATATTCTGGATCCAACTGAAAAACGGACTTGTAAATTATGCATTTTTGATCATAGGAAGGTCATTTGATAAAACAACACTTCCTCCATGATAGTCTTCCAGATAAACTTTAATCCTATATGGGACTTAAAATACAGAAAAGATGTGACTAAAAGATATGACTTCACTAAAACAATGAAGTTTGGAATTGTCTAGACATTCCTGAAGCAATATCAAAACAATTTATTTTGGTTTTTTCATACATACGATTTAGGTATGACTTGATAGACCAGTGTTTAGTTTCCATCCATAGTTGTTCCTGAGAACATGGTAATGAGGTGCTTTCACGAATCACTTTAACTCTTGACTGCCCTCAATAATTTTAGGGAAGTGATCTGAAGATTTTGCCTTCTGTCAGTTGTCATTAATTCAGAGTGATCTGCAGCAACGAATCTGGAATGAGATTAATGATCAGCAGCAACTATATACTGAGAACAGAAAATCTGTGCTATCCAAGTCCATCTGGTTCTGTTCATCTCTTGAAAGACAATGCATGGTGTAGAGGAGTTGAGAGGTCATATGACTGTACAAGACATTGGTTAAATCATTTTTGAATACTGCATACAATTCTGGTCTCCCTGTTTTAGGAAAGATGTTGTGAAACTTGAAAGGGTCCAGAAAATATTTCCAATGTTGGGGGTTTGAGTGAAAGGGAAAGGATGAATAGGCTGGGTCTATTTTCCCTGGAGCATCAGAGGTTTATGAAATCTTAAGGGGCAAGGATAATTAAATAGACAAGGTCTTTACCAAGGGGTGAGGGAGTCCAAAATTAGTGGGCATAGATTTATGTTGAGAGGGGAAAGATTTAAATGTGATCAAAGGGGCAACAAGTGAAGTTGGGAGAGGCTGGTACAATTATAACATCTAAAAGGCATTTGATGAGTATATGAATAGGAAGGGTTTAGAGCAATATAGGCCAAATGATGGCAAATGGGACTAGATTTATTAAGACATATACAAATTGGACCAAAGAGGCTGTTTCAATACTGTACATGACTCTATGACTCTGTGTAAGTTTACAAAGCTAAAAATGGACAGACCTATGAGGAAAAAGGAACAGTAGTAAAAAATTCAAGCAGGAAATTAAGAAAGCAAGGAAAGCCCATGAAATGTCCTTGGCAGGTGGGGTTAAAAAGAAAGTCAAAGGATTTTATACATGCCATAAAAGCAAGAGGATAACGATAGACAGAGTAGGACTGTTCAAAGATAGTGGAGGGAATAAGTGCTTGGAGAAGGGGATATGAGCGAAATTCCAAATTAGTACTTTGTGCTGGTAACCACCAAAGAAAAGGATATGGAGGGCAGTGGCATGAATGTGGGGCATGCTATTATGCTAGGAGAAAGTGAGGTCTGCAGATGCTGGAGATCAGAGCTGAAAATGTGTTGCTGGAAAAGGGCTTATGCCTGAAACGTCGAATCTCCTGCTCCTTGGATACTGCCTGACCTGCTGCGCTTTTCCAGCAACACATTTTCATGCTAATATGCTAGGCTATTTTGAGGTCAATAAGCAAGTGGTTTTGGAGAGATGTGGGCTAAATATGGGATGAGATTTTCATTGGATATCTGATCAGTATAGATGGAATGGACTGAAAGGCCTGTTCCATGCTGTACCTCTCTATGCACCCATAACTTGATTAAATCATTGGTTAAATATCTGCTTTTATCTTATTCACTAATTAACTTTAATAACATAATTCAGCCACTGCAGAACAGAAGCCTACCATGCTCTCTATACAATACTCACTCAACAAATCACTTGTTGATATTGTTACATCAATGGAAAAGTAAGTAGAGCAATAGACATTCATGGACACCACATTTCAACCATAGCAAACTTTCTCGTCCAAGAGAAAGAGGTAACCCAATGAAAGCAAAATGCATTTACTTTTTCTCTCAGAGGGTTGTGAATCTTTGGAATTTCCTTTCTCAAGATATGTTGTGTGCAGAATTTTGAAGTATTTTGAAGACAGATATCCATTGTCTCCTGATCCCCGGGAATGGGCGAGGGGGGGACTGTGGGTGGTGGGTAAAGGTTTTTGGGATTATGCAGAATATGGTGTTGAGATTAAAATCAGATGACTTGTACTTTTAATGAATGTGGAGAAAGCTTGAAGGGCCAAGAGTCTATAGTGGTTTTCCAAGGTGTACGTCATCGCTGTTTTTTTGAAGAGTGAGTTTGAGCTAGTGGAACCATGTTGTCTCTTACAAATGAATAAAGTAAGCATCTTGTGAGGCCGTTTTTATAAGTTAGAACAATGGAAACAGCATGAACAGGTGGAGTCAGCAACTATAGAGCCAGTGCATTAATCTAGCTTGCAATTTAGGGTGTAGGTTTGCTTGCTAAGCTGTAGGTTTGATATCCAGATGTTTCATTACCTGGCTAGGTAACATCAGTGGCGACCTCCAAGTGAAGCGAAGCTGTTGTCTCCTGCTTTCTATTTATATGTTTGTCCTGGATGGGGTTGCTGGGGTTTGTGGTGATGTCATTACCTGTTCGTTTTCTGAGGGGTTGATAGATGATATCTAGATCTATGTGTTTGTTTATGGCATTGTGGTTGGAGAGCCAGACCTCTAGGAATTCTCTGGTATGTCTTTGCTTAGCCTGTTCCAGGATAGATGTGTTGTCCCAGTCGAAATTGTGTTTTTTTTTCATCCGTGTGTAGGGCTACGAGGGAGAGATGGTCGTGTCTTTTTGTGGCTAGCTGGTGTTCGTGTACTCTGGTGGCTAACTTTCTTCCTGTTTGTCCTACGTAGTGTTTGTGGCAGTCCTTGCATGGAATTTTGTAGATGACGTTGGTTTTGTCCATGGGTTGTACTGGGTCTTTTAAGTTTGTTAGTTTTTGTTTGAGAGTGTTGGTGGATTTGTGTGCTACTAGGATTCCAAGGGGTCTTAGTAGTCTGGCTGTCATTTCTGAGACGTCTTTGATGTATGGTAAGGTGGTTAGGGTTTCTGGCTGTATTTGGTTTGCTTGACGTGGTTTGTTCCTGAGGAATTTGCGGACTGTATTTTTTGAGTATCCGTTCTTCTTGAATACGTTGTATAGGTGGTTCTCCTCTGTTTTCCGAAGTTCGTCTGTGCTGCAGTGTGTGTGGTGGCTCGTTGGAATAGTGTTCTGATACAGCTTCGTTTGTGTGTGTTGGGATGGTTGCTGATGTAGTTAAGTATTTGGTCAGTGTTTGTCGGTTTTCTGTATACGCAGGTTTGTAATTCTCTGTTGTCCTTTCTTTCGACTGTGATGTCCAGGAATGCGAATTTGTTGTCAGTTTCTTCCTCCTTGGTGAACTTTATGCCTGTGAGGGTGGTGTTGATATTGTTAAATGTCTCTTCTATCTTGTTTCGTTTTGTGATGACAAAGGTAGCGGACTCAGATTTTTGGTTTGACGGTTGGTAGGGCTGTTTGTTCTAGTCTTTGCATTACCGCTTCTGCTATGAATCCTGATGATGGAGATTCCATGGGTGTGCCGTTGGTTTGTTATAGATTATGTTGTTGAAGGTGAAGTGGGTGGTGAGGCACAGGTCCACTAGCTTCATGATGTTTTCGTTGGTAATGTGATTGATGGTGGTTGGGGTGTGTGTGATGGTCTCTTCTAAAAGTGCAGTAAGTGTTTCAATTGCCAGGTTGATGTTGATGGAGGTGAACAGTGCTGTTGTGTTGAATGAGATCATTGTTTCATCTTCCTCCATTTTGGTGTTTTTGATGATTTTTACGAATTCCTGGGTGGAGTGGATGGCATGCAGTGAATCTTCTACCAGGTATTTCAGTCTTGCGTGTAGTTCTTTGGCCTGTCTGTAAGTTGGTGTTCAGGGTAGTGAGACTATGGGTCTGAGGGGGAAGCTCCTGGTTTATGGATTTTTGGAAGTCCGTAGAATCGTGGGGGGTTGGTCCAGTCTGGTTGCATTTTCTGAAATTCCATCTTGATTAATTGTCCGGAACTGTGTAATTTTCTTAGGAGATATGTAATTTTGTTTCCTAGTTGTGGGGTCGGGTCTAGCACCACCTGTTGGTAGGTGTTAGTATCTGTGAGTAGTGCATTGGCTTTCTCTATGTAGTCCCTTCTGTTCAGGGTGACTGTGAGCCGACCCTTGTCTCCAGGTAATATGACGATGTTTTTGTCTTTTTTGAGGTTTTCTAGGGCTTTCTTTTCTTGTGTGTTCAGTTTGTTGCCTTTCCTCTTTCGGCTCAGAGTAGGTGCAACTGTCTGTCTGATCGTTTGTTGTGTTTCTTCCGTGAGTTTCTTCAATGTGGTTTCTAATGCCGCTAGGAAATCCTTCTTGTCAGCATCTTGATAATTGAAATTTAGTCCTTTTACTAGTACCGCTTTTTCTGTGTCTGATAAGCTTGCAATTTCTTGGGGTTTGCAGTTGGCTTCTCTGCTGCAACGAAATACTGGAGGTCTCTCTCTCTCTCTCTCTTCTTCTCTACCAGACTGTTCTCTTTGTTTTCTTTTCTCCTGGATGAGAAAAGCACTGCTTGGGAAATAATTCATTTTCTGAATTTGCCTTTGTCTGTTATAACAGTACATTGAAACTGTTGCTGTTCATAGTTAATAATCCATTATTCTGTTAAATAGTCCAGTAGATTTAAAGTTACTACAATACCTCTAACTTTTGCTTAGGTTTTATCTGGGTGTAAGAATACCGTGTGCCTTGTTAAAGCTGAATAATTGAATGACACCTAAAACACAGCACATTACAGTTGCCTTCTAATAATATAAAAGTTATGGTCTAGGCTCTCTCCTTGATAAATTAAAGTAAAACTTGCTCTGGTCCATGACACTATTCTTATCCCTCGTTTGCTCTGAGGCGATAACGGAGGAAATCATATAATATCCTCCATTTGCACTCTGATAATACTGAAGATGAGTCAATACCACATAAGGACCACATGTACAGCACAACAACTGAATGTAATTTATCAGAGCAATTCTATGAATTTGAAACAAAAAAATCACAATTATTATAACTCAACGGATTCAGATTTACGTTATAACAAGAGTCTTACAACACGTACTTACGTTATCCGTGCTAAGAAGACAATGCAACTGAATTTGCCCTATAAAAATTGAAATGGCGAGTTTTGAAAAATTGAAATGAAGTTAAAGTTGTTATTTGAATATCACTGAACAAAAATAAATTACTCCAATAAGAAAATATATTAAAAAATGATTTATTACCAATGAGTTGAATATAATTAGCACTAAATGTGGCTAATTTTTCAGGTGGAATAAAAAGGAAAGCAAATACAAAGAGAAGAAGATATTCTATCAACACAGTGAAATCCCATCAATAAATAATGCCATTGAAAAGACAGGTCAAGAAATACAGGACGAAAGTGAGGAATGCAGATGCTGGGAATCAGAGTCAAGACTAGAGTGGTGCTAGAAAAGCACAGCAGGTCAGGCAGCATCCGAGGGGCAGGAAAATCGATGAAGGGCTCCTGCCGAAACGTCGATTTTCCTGCTCCTTGGATGCTGCCTGACCTGCTGTGCTTTTTCAGCACCACTCTAGTCTTGAAAGTAAAGAAACACAGTTCATGTGGAAAACATACAACAACGAAGTGTATACCTCACCTATGAAGGAAAAACAATTTCAAATTAAACAGGACATAGGATAACTGTAAGTTGGAAAAGCACTGAATGTAACCACAAATGTTTGTTTGGACCAATAATTCATACAGGTAGAATATTAAATGGCATACACTAAACCTGTTGGCATGACGTGCATCTCTATTAGAATCTCAAAAAGCATTCTGCAATTGACTGAGAAATAGTGGTATTTATGCATGATAACAGGCTCTCCAGAGAGAGAGAGAGAGTCTGGTAGCTTTGTCTTATGAAATTACTTCATCTGATGTAACACATCGATTGGTTGCTGTGACCAGGCAAGCATTGATGTTTTGATGGGAACGAAAAGGTTTTGCAATGGCCCCAACATGAATCATTCAGAAAATAATGAATAACTCCACGTCCATCTGCGTTTGTATAACTTCCTGTATACTGTGGTTAAGTAAAACAATTGTTTTCATCACAGTCTTTGTTAAGAGATGCAAATTTACCAAGGAGAAGAGTAGCCACCATTCCAATGTTTTAATCACTCTGTCTTTATTAATCCGTTGAAAAGCGGTTCCTTTTTTTGAGGCTGTGCATCCACTTTAGCACGTCTCTTTGTATTCAGAAAGAACAAATGCAGTTATAGAACATAGGACAAAGAACGTAGACCAATACAGCACAGAACAGGCCCTTCGGCCCTCAGTATTGCGTTGACCTGTGAACTATTCTCAGCTCGTCCCCCCACACTATCCCCAAATCATCCATGTGCTTATCTAAGGATTATTTAAATCTCCCTAAGATGGCTGAGTTGACTACATTAGCAGGAAGGGCATTCCACACCCTTACCACTCTCTGCATAACAAACTTTCCTCTGACATCTGTCTTAAATCTATCACGCCTCAATTTGTAGCTATGCCCTCTCGTACAAGCTGATATCATCATCCTAGGAAAAAGTATTTCACTGTCGACTCTATTTAATCTGCTGATCATCTTGTATGTCTCTATCAAATCCCCCCTTAGCCTTCTTCTTTCCAATGAGAACAGACCTAAGCCTCCCAGCCTAGACCTTCTCTCCAGACTAGACAACATCCTGGTAAGTCTCCTCTTCACCTTTCCAATGCTTCCACATCCTTCCTGTATTGGGGTGACCAGAACTGTACACAATATTCCAAGTGTGGCCAATTCCAAGTGTACTTTATTCTTCTCCTCTACAATATTCTCCTTTTCCTGAGTGAACAGGATAAATATTCATTTAGCACCTCTCTAATCTCGACAGGGTCCACACTCAACTTCCCACTTCTGTCTTTGACAGGCCCTATTCCTATCTAATCATCCTTTTTTTCCCTCATATACCTATAGAAAGCTTTAAGGTTCTCCTTTATTCTATTTGCTAAAGACTGCTTGTGTCTTTGCTCTTCTTAACTCTCTCTTTAAATCCTTCCTGGCTGATCTGTAGCTCTCCATCACCTCACCTGTACCATCTTGCCTCGTCAACACATAAGCTTCTTTCTTCTTAACATGAGATGCAATTTCTGTAGTAAACCACGGTTCCCTTACCTTATCACTTCCTCCCTGCCTGACAGGGACATACCTATCAAGGACACGCAATATCTGTTCCTTAAGCCAGCACCACATTTCGATTGTATCCCCTGCATTTTACTGCCCCATTCTATGCATCCTAATTCTTGCCTAATTGCATTATAATTGCGCTTGCTCCATCGATAACTCTTGACCTGTGGCATGTACCTATCCCTTTCCATCACTAAACTAAACGTAACTGGTCACTCTCTCCAAAGTGCCCATCTACAACTAAATCATTACCAAGCACCACATCCAGTGTGGCCTCCCCTCTTGTCGGCCTTTCGACATACTGTGTCAGGAAACCCTCCTGTACACATTGGACAAAAATTGATACATACGACATACACTTCCAGTCAATTTTGGGCAAGTTAAAGTCCCCCATAATGACCAACCTGTTCTGTTCACTCATACTCAAATAATTTTGCTAATCCTCTCTTCCACCTCCCTGGAACTCTGTGGAGGCTCATAAAAAACTCTGAGCAGTGTGACATGTCCTCTCCTGTTTCTAACCTCAGCCCACACTACCTCAGTAAGTGAGTCCTCATCAAAAATTCTCTCAGCCATCGTTATACTATCTTTGACTAACAATGTCATGCTTCCCCCTCTTTTACTGCCTTGCTTGTTTTTAATGACAGATCTAAACCCTGGAACCTGCAACATCTATCAACCTACTCTATCCATGTCTCCAAAATGGCCACAACATCGAAATCCTAGGTACCTATCCATGCTGCAAGCTCACCTACCTTATTTCAGATACTTCTGGCGTTGAAGTAGACACACTTCAAACCTGATCACCTAATGAAGAAGCAGAGCTTCGAAAGCTAGTTTGCTTCCAATTAAACCTGTTGGACTATAACCTGGTGTTGTGTGATTTTTAACTTCCTACTGTCTTCCTCCCGTGCACTGCAACTAAACCTCCGGTTCCCATCTCCCTGCTGAGTTAGTTTAAACCCAGCACCAGCAAATTACCCACCCAGGATATTAGTACTCCTCTGGTTCAAGTGAAGACCATCCTGTTTGTACAAGTCTCACCTTCCCCAGAATGAGCCCCAATTATCCAAAAACCTGAAACTCTCCCTCCTGCACCATCCTTGCAGCCATGTGTTTAGCTGATATCTCTCCCTATTCCTTGCCTCGCTATCACATGGCACGGGTAACAATCCAGAGATAACAACTCTGTTTGTTCTAGCTCTCAACTTCCACCCTAGTTCCCTGAAATCCCTATCCCTATTTCTATCTATGTTGTTGGTACCTACATGGACAAAGGTTGGTCAATCTCTCCCTTCAGGATCCCAAAGATACGATCCGAAACATCACGGACCTTTTCATTTCAGTATGATTGGATTCACTGTTGTACAGTCCATAAAATTCCCCAATGCAGGTCCGGTCCTGCACACTTACAATCTGCATTCACATGATTCTATTCAACATGATTATTGGCTCGATAAACTGTTCCAATTCAAAATTATGATTGACAGATTGCACTGGAGAGTATCCACGAAATATCTTTGGACTGAAATCTAACAAAACATTCTGGCAGTTCTCACCAGATGTGTCACTATCAACGGCCTTGGGTACTAAATAAATCCAAAGTATTAGGTTTTAATATTAGGGCCAAAATATTAAATGCATTTTTAAAAATTCATTCGTTGCATGTTGCCTTTGCTGGCTGATGAGCATTTATTGTCCGCACCTCATTACCCTTCAGAAAGTGGTCCTGAACTGCTTTTTTTTTGGGTCTGCTGCAGCCCACCTTCTGTGGGTTGAAGCACAGTGCCATTAGGGAGGGAATTCCAGGGTTATCTACCCATTCAAAACATTAACTAAGCTGAAAGTATCTCAAGATCTCGAGCTCCAGGCAAGAAACATTCAAATTATAGAAGACGACATTTAGCAACCAGCGAGTGGAGGTCTTTACAATCCAAACCACAAAGGGTTTATATTTATTTCAGGGATCAAATTCACATGCAAACAGGAAAGATTCATTACCTGAACAAAACACAAAAAGCTGGTGTCTCTCTCTCGTTCCTCGAACATTATTCCAAATTCTTTTCTTTTTGCTTTTTTTTATTATTCACTCATTGTGAGAGCGAGATATACAAATAGTTTCACATCCAGTGATTCAGGTTCCAGAAACCATAGTGATTCTCCCCGCTCACAATATGGGGTTTGCCACCGTTCGTCATCGCTGTGATAAATATTTGCTACCTGACGAATTTCTCATTTAATTTCCAGTCTTGTTACGGGCCATTAATACTGGCCCAGCAAACACTGGGGGCATTTGCAAATATCACACAGTCAGTTACCCAAGGCAGGGATCGAACCTGGGTCCCTGGAGCTGTGTTAACCACTGAGCCACTGTTCCAACGCAGGGTGCAGGGATTAGCACACTAACAAATGGGCAAACATCAGAGGTACCCCAAATATTTCAGGGACCTCCATCAAGTTTCTTTGGTCACAACATGTAACTCCTGCTACGCAGAGACAGCAGAACTCAGAAGTTTGACCACTATTCCTTATAAGCTAAATTTGACTGTCACTCAGTTAACTGAAACATCCGCTTTCATCGATGTCCCTCAGTGTGATTGTGACTATTCGCCAGCACTCACTGCACCTCCCAGCCCAAACCCAACCGCAACCTATCCGATCAACTTATTTCACTCCTCTTATGCGGGAGATGAAACTCAGAAGACCTTCACAAACTTAAAATGTCTCCTAGTTTACTTAACTATCCCATAGGCCACTCAACAAGCTTCTTTCATTAAGGTGCCATTCCAGATGAGCGTAACAACTCTCGATCCAGGTGCCTTTCACCCTTTTACAGTGAATAGACCCTATAAAGTTTTGGTTCACACGGGAATACCAAATGAACCGTGGTTACAGAACAAAAAATACTTTTGTCCCCGGTGATACCTGCTGCCTGCAGCATTAAATTGTTGGGGCAGGTTGACTTCATGAATCACAACATCTGGATACACTCCCAGTTACCATGAATTTATGATCGTTACAATGGTAGGAAGAACACCTTTGGGATACACATGCAACAAACCACGCTCCTAGTCAACACGCAAAAACTCTCACTCCTTGCCCATGTGCAACAACCTGTGCTCCTGGTCTGCATGCAGTAACCTGCACTCCTGGTCCATGTGCAACAACTCACGCTCCTTGTCCACATGTAACAACCCACACTCCTGGTCTGTGCACAGCAACCTGTGCTCCTGGCCCGCATGCAAGAACCCACGTTCCTTGTCCACGTGCAACAACCCGCTCTTGGTCCATGTGCAACGACACACACTCCTGGTCCATGCGCAACAACCTATGCTCCTGGTCTGTGTGCAATAACCCGCACTCCTGGTCCACATGAAACAATCCACACTCCAGTGCCGTGCACAACAACGTGTGCAACTTTTTCACATGCAACAGCCCTTACTCTTGGTCCACTCACAACAACCCATGCTCCTGGTCCATATGCATCAACCTGCACACCTGGTCCATGCACAACAACTGGTGTTCCTGGTCCATGCACAACAACCTGCATTTCTGGTCCACATGGAACAACCTACATTCCTTGTCCATGTAGAACAACCCGCACTCCTGGTAAGTTCACAAAATCCCACACTCCTGGTCCATGCACAACAATCCATGCTCCTGGTCCATGTGAAACTATCCTTGCTCCTGGTCCATGCACAACAGCCTGCACTCCAGATCTGTGTGCAACAACCCACGCTCCTGGTTGGTGCTCAATAACCCGTTCTCCAGGTCTGTTGTGCAACGACATGTACACCTGGACCACGTGCAAAAACCTGTACTCCTGGTCCATGCGCAGCAACCCATGATTCTGTTCTGTGTGCAATTATTTGTGCTCCTGGTCCATGCACAACAGCTTGCACTCCTGGTACATGTGCAAAAACCCATGCTGCTGGTCCATGCGCAACAAACCGCACTCCTGGTCTATATGCATCAACCCACGCTCTTCATCCGCACACAACAACCCACACACTTTTTCTGTATGCAACAACCCACGCTCCTGGTCCATGCATAACAACCCACAATCCTGGGCCATGTGTAATGTCCTGCACTCCAGGTCCACCTGCAACAACCTGTGCTCATGGTCCATGCACAACTGGCACTCCTGGTCTGTGCGCAACAATATGCGCTCCTCGTTGGTGCTCAATAACTAGTTCTCCAGGTCTGTGTGCAACGACATGTACACTTGGTCCGTGTGCAACAACCCACACTCATGGTCCACGCGGAACAAATCATGCTCCTTGTCCCTTTGCAAAACCCTTCACTCCTCGTCTGTTCGCAACAAACTGCACTTACAGTCCATACACAACAATCCATGCTCCTGGTCCGTGTGCAACTCCTGGTCAATGCACAACAGCCTGCACTCCTGGTCCGTGCGAAACAACCCACCCTCCTAGTCTGTGCTCAACGAGCCGTGCTTCTGCTCCACATTCAACAACTGGCACTCCTAGTCAGTAGGCAGGAACCCGCTCCCTGGTCTTTGTACGACAACTTGCACTTCTGGTCCACGTGCAACTTCCGGCACTCCAGGTCGACATGCAACAACCTGTGCTCATGGTCCACATGCAACAACACACACTCCTGGTCTGCATGCAATACCCTGCACTGCTGGTCCATGTACAACAGCTGCACTCCTGGTCCGCACGCAACAACCTGCACTCCTGGTTCACACACAACAATCCGCACTCCTGTGCCATGCACAACAACACACCTTTTTCATGTACAACAACCCTCACTTTTGGTCCACACACAACAATCCATGCTCCTGGTCCATATGCAATGACCCGCACACCTGGTCCTCACCCAACAACTGGTGCTCCTTTCCTGCACTTTTGGTCCACATGCAACAACCTACACTCCTTGTTCATGCAGAACAACCCGCACTCCTGATCCATTCACAAAAACCTGCACTCGCAATCCATGCACAACAACCCACACTCCTGGTCCATGTGCAACTATCAGCACTCCTGGTCCATGTGCAAAAGCCCACATTCCTGGTCTGTGCACAACAATCCACATTCCTGGTCCGTGCGCAACAACCCACACTCCTGCTTCGAGCGCAACAACCCATGCTCCTCGTCAATGGGAAATGGCCCGTGGTCCTGATCTGTGCTCAACAACTCGCATTCCTGCTCTGCATTCAACAACCAACAGTCCTAGTCAGTACGCAGGAACTCCACTCCTGGTTTGTGCATAATAACCCGTGCTCCTCAACTGTGCACAACAATTCGCATTCCTAGTCCATATGCAAGAACCCGTACTCCTGGTCCACATGCAGCAATCCATGCTCCTGGTGCGTGTAACAATCCTCGCTCCTGGTCCATGCCCACCAACTTGCCCTCCTGGTCCACGTGCAATAACCCACGCTCCTGGTACGTTCTTGCAACAACCTGCACTCCTGGTCTGTGCACAACGACTCACACTTCTGGTCCATATGCAACAAACAGCACTGGTCTGTGTGCAACAACGTGCCCTCTTGGTCCATGGGTAACAATCCACACTCCTTGGCCGTGCAAAAGAAACCACGCTCCTGGTCTGCATGCAAAAACTTGCACACCTGGTCCATGTTGCAACAACCACACTCTTGGTCCATGTGCCACAATCCACGCTCCTGGTCCCTGCACAATAATCCACATTCTTGATCAGTGCTCAACAACCTGCGCTCCTGATCCACACACAATGATCGCACTTTATTTATTAGATTACTTACAGTGTGGAAACAGGCCCTTCAGCCCAACAAGTCCACACCGACTCGCTGAAGCGAAACCCGCCCATACCTTTACCCCACTTGCCCCTTACCTAACACTATGGGCAATTTAGCATGGCCAATTCACCTGACCTGCACATCTTTGTGATGGGAGGAGGAAACCGGAGCACCGGGAGGAAACCCACGCAGACACAGGGAGAATGTGCAAACTCCACACAGTCAGTCGCCTGAGGCGGGAGTTGAACCCGGGTCTCTGGCTCTGTGAGGCAGCAGTGCTAACCACTGTGCCACCGTGCCGCCCAACAACCCTTGCACAACAACGCATACACCTTTTTCATGCAAAACAACCCTCACTCCTGGTCCACTCACAACAACCTGCACTCCTGGTCTGCATGCAACAACTCACACACCTGGTCCATGCACAACAACTGGCACTCCTGGTCCATGCCCAACAACCCACACTTCTGGTCCGTGGGGAACAGCCTGCTCTCCTAGTTCGTGCAGTCCAACCCACACTCCTGGTCTACTCGCAACAGCCCATGCTCCTGGTGCATGTGCAACAATCCTTGCTTCTGGTCCATGCACAACTATCTGCCCTCCTGGTCCACGTGCAATAACCCGCACTCCTGGTCTGTGCTCAATGAACCATGCTCCTGCTTCACATTCAATACTCCTCACTCCTGGACCATGTGCAACAACCTGCACTCCTGGTCCACATGCAAAAAACCTTGCTCGTGGTTCACGCACAACCACCCGTGCTCCTTGTCCACGCGGAACAACTGCCGCTCCTGGTCCACATGTAAAATTGCGCACTCCTGGTCTGTACGCAACAACCTATGCTCCTGGTTCATGTGCAATTATCCGCACTACTGGTCCATGCACATCAAACTGCACTCCTGGACCATCTGCAACAACCTGTACTCCTGCTCTGTATGCAAGAACCTGCATTCTTGTGCAACAACTTTGTGCCCTTTGTCTGTGTGCAACGACCCACCATCTGTTTTAGTCTAGCCAGGCCAGGATGTTTTTGCATCCACATGTGGATATTGTTTGCAGTGGGAGTCAACTCAAGGCATTTGCATTTGCCACATGCCCTATTGGAAGGTGCTGCAACTTCAATTGTATGGTCAGAGAATAAGAGCCCACTGCTGAATTTGACCAGAAGCTATGGGTGGCACATCCTTTTATTCTTTAAGTTAACCAAGCAGGAGTTTGTTGTCCTTTACTATTACAAATTTATAACCAGAACTTAAAAATGTGTTGCTGGAAAAGCGCAGCAGGTCAGGCAGCATCAAAGGAACAGGAGAATGGATGTTTCGGGCATAAGCCCTTCTTCAGCACTTCCAGATTCCAACTTTTAATATAACAGGAATTGGAAAGGGCTATATAAATTTGTCCATGCAGAAAACCTTTGCTAAGTTTAGTTTGGAGAGAAATTCTGATTATTCCATTCAGAAGTTGCTGTGACATGAAACTGGGCCTCCTGGTCTACATGTAAGGACAGTACCAATGTGCCACATGCTCCCCGAAGTTTGGGTTTCCCTCTAAAGTGTGGCATTGAGGAAGGTATTACACCCTTCAATTTTACTCGTTCAATACAATTTCCGATCAGATTAAAAGGATAGTTGAGTAAATCAAGCAGCTGCTGCCTGAACATTTTCTGGGTTGCTATATAAAGGAGCTCAGTAACTGAAGCATGATATCAGCTTCCTGAAATACTGAAAAGGGTGAAATACCAACTTGCACTTAAACGTGGCAGAAAATCTAGAAAAAATGAAACAAGTGACTGAACTAATCCAGAATAGAATGAAACTGCAGGATATTGCAAAAATTAAAACTATCGACTTCCTGCAGTTCAGGAGCTCAGGACCTTTGCCATTCTTGCTGTAGTTCTGATCCCAAAGTCTCTTCTGAGCCTGGCCAGTGACTAAAATACATCTAGCAGTGAACATTTTCAGCAATAAAACCGGGAGGAATGAAAACACTGGAGTAAACAGTTGCTCAAGCCAAGAAAATGCTTTCTACGCACTTACAATATAAAGGTTTGCTCATACAAGGCACCCCCAGTGTGTATTGTGAATTAAATAATATGATCTGTAGACAAAGGGCTATGGGATGTTCTTTAAACAGAACAGCATGGTCAAGTTCACAGTAATCACACCAACTGCCTTCCCAATACAATGCTTCATTTTCAGATTCTGACAGTAAATAGCAACAAAGCGATCTTGTTACAAAGGCAAAACTATGGTGAACCAGACTGAACAATCAACACTCATTGGAGACAGATAGAGAACAAGTTTGCACACTGGAGTATTGAGCAGGAAAGAGTTTTGCCAATAAAGCATAGCCACACGATACAAATTACGTTGCACATAAACACCATGCGATCTGCTATAGCCATGGCAAATAGATAGCCAGCGATATATTTAGAAAGACTGCACTTTGCCTGAGACAAAATGTCAATTATCAGGAAGTTTACTGTGAGGAAAGAAAAGCAGATTTAAATCAGAATCATGATTTGACATTTTAAATCATCGAATGGATATAAGAATCACTCTTTAGACCAGTATTTATTACAGAGTCATAGAATCCCTACAATATGGGAACAGGCCATTCTAACAATTAAGTCAACACCGACCCTCCAAATAGCATTGGACCAAGAACCACACCTGTGTTTCCCATGGCCAATCCAACTAATGTGAACATCGCTGAACACTATGGGACATAGAGTATGGCTAATCCATCTAGCCTGCACATCTTTAAACTGTGAGAGAAAACTGGAGCACCTGGAGGAAACCCATGCGAACACAGGGAGGGAGAACATGCAAACTCCACATAGATAGTTCCGAAGATGGAATCGAACCCAGGTGCCTGGATCTGTAAGGCAGCATTGCAAACCACTGAGTCACCATGTTTCCTTTCACCTTTGAGCCATTGTGCCATCCTTAATCAATATACCAACCTTCTCGATCCCTAATTGCCATGAGGGCAGTTTAGAGTCAACCACATTGCTTTTGATCTGGAGAAGTATTTATGAGACCAAAAGGCCATACAAAGTAGGAACAGGATTCTGCTGCCTGACCCCTTGATACTGCTCCACCATTCAAATAAATCTTGGCTGATCCAACCTTCCTCACTTGCACTATCCTGTCATTTCCCCATAGCCCTTGATTCCCCGATTTGTGAAGAATCTGTTTATCTGAGCCTTAAATATGGAAAAGGATTTTGTAAACAGCGCTCTCTGTAGCAGGGAGTTTCAAAGACACACAACCCTCTCAGGGAAGAAATTCCTCCTCATCTTAGTGTTAAATTGCTACCCCTTTACTCTGGAACAGTGCTCTCTCATTCCAAACTCTCCAATGAAGCAAAACAATACCTCTTCTTCCTCAAGACGCTAAGGAAAATCAGCATGTCCACACGGACCTTCACTAACTTTTACAGATGCACCACAGAATGCATTCCATCTGGATGCATCACAGTTTGGTGCAACAACTGCTCTGCACAGGACTGTAAAAAACTAGTGAGAGTTGCGAATGCAGCCCAGACTATCACACATGCTGACCTGTCACCCATTGACTCCATGTATACATTCCATTTCTGCGGGAAAAAAAAGTCAAAAACATCAAAGACTCCTCCCATTCTGTTTACAATTTCTTCCAACCTCTTCTGTTAAGCAGAAGATACAGATTCTGAAACACAAGTATCAATTGGTTCAAAAATAGCTTCTTTTCTGAGGTTATGAGACCGCTGAATGGACCTCTCAAATTTCAAATCTAATGTTGATCTTGTTTTCTGTGCAGCTCCTGTGCAGCTGTAATTCTGTATGCTTCACTCTGTTCAATCATCCTACTTCCTGCAAGTTTTTGTATGTTATGATCTGTCTGTGCTTCAAGCAAAATGAAACTCTGCACTGTACTTTAGTACATGTGACAACAATAAATCAAATCAAAGCATTTGGCTTTTGCCCAAAATGATGATTCTCCTGCTCTTCAGATGCCTGATATGCTGTGCATGCCTATCAAAACACAGTTGACCTTTAAGAATCCTGTAGGCTTCAATGAGATCCCCTATCATTCATCTCAACTCCAGGGAGAAGAGTCCCAATCAGATTAGCCTTTGCTCAATAGCCACCCCTCTCATATTGATGATCATCCCAGTGAAACCTCTGAACTGCATCAAATAACTATTATAGATAATGGGACCAAACCACCTCACACTTCTGCAGATGTGGCATCACCAAAACCTTGTGAGTAAGTTGCAGTAAGAGTCTTCTACTCCATATTTGTGTTGGCTAGACCAGGTAAAAACAGCAAGTGTCCTTTACTGGAACACATTATGTAATCAACCAGGGTTTACATCAACTGACAATGGATACATATTTACCTTTTAACTAACTTCTCATTGAATTAAAAACTCACTACCTGCTACAGTGGAAGACATTACTCCCAGAACATTATTCCAGTGTTATAGATTACTTGTCCAGTGACATCATCAGTGCATCACTTCCTCGAATTAAACTCTCTCGAATATTTCAGCTTTTCCCCTCACACTGCTTTGCTGAGGAAACAGTAAGGTCTGCAGATGCTGGAGACCAGAGTTGAGAGTGTGCTGCTGGAAAAGCACAGCAGGTCAGGTAGCATCCAAGGAGCAGAAAAATCAACATTTCTGGCTGGAGTTGATTCCTGATACAGAATGGCTCAAAAGTAGAGGACAGAGGGTGGTGGTGGAGGATTGTTTATCAGACTGGAGGCCTGTGACCAGTGGAGTGCCACAAGGATTGGCCACAAGTCTTCTACTTTTTGTCATTTACATAACTGATTTGGATGCGAGCATAAGAGGTACAGTTAGTAAGTTTGCAGCTGACAGCAAAATTAGAGGTGTAGTGGACAGCGAAGAGGGTTACCTCAGATTACAACAGGATCTGGACCAGATGGGCCAATGGGCTGAGAAGTGGCAGATGGAGTTTAATTCAGATAAATGCGAGGTGCTGCATTTTGGGAAAGCAAATCTTAGCAGGACTTATACACTTAATGGTAAGGTCCTAGGGAGTGTTGCTGAACAAAGAGACCTTGGAGTGCAGGTTCATAGCTCCTTGAAAGTGGAATCGCAGGTAAATAGGATAGTGAAGAAGGCGTTTGGTATGCTTTCCTTTATTGGTCAAAGAGTATTGAGTACAGGAGTTGGGAGGTCATGTTGCGGCTGTACAGGACATTGGTTAGGCCACTGTTGGAATATTGCGTGCAATTCTGGTCTCCTTCCTATCGGAAAGATGTTGTGAAACTTGAAAGGGTTCAGAAAAGATTTACAAGGATGTTGCCAGGGTTGGAGGATCTGAGCTACAGGGAGAGGCTGAGCAGGGTGGGGCTGTTTTCAATGGAGCGTCGGAGGCTGAAGGGTGAGCTTATAGAGGTTTACAAAATTATGAGGGGTATGGATAGGATAAATAGACAAAGTCTTTTCCCTGGTGTCAGGGAGTCCAGAACTAGAGGGGATAAGTTTAGGATGAGAGGGGAAAGATATAAAAGAGACATAAGGGGCAACTTCTTCATGCAGAGGGTGGTACGTGTATGGAATGAGCTGCCAGAAGATGTGGTGGAGGCTGGTACAATTGCAACATTTAAGAGGCATTTGGATGGGTATATGAATAGGAAGGGTTTGGAGGGATATGGGCCGGTTGCTGGCAGGTGGGACTAGATTGGGTTGGGATGTCTGGTCGGCATGAACTGGTTGGACCTAAGGATCTGTTTCCATGCTGTACATCTCTATGACTCTATGACTCTAAGAGCCCTGGTCCAAAACATCGATTTCCCTGCTCCTCAGATGCTGCCTGACCTGCTTTGCTGAGGGTCAGCTCACAGAACTGCGGTGGTTGACGTGCAAAGTTAATGTGAAGAACAGCTGGACTTTTATCCAAGAGTCCTGCAATTGAAATAAATATGATAAGCCCACAGTCAAGTCCTGACTCAGAAACATTTTGCTGTGTCCCCACTGTCACCATGTCGAAAACCAACCCCAGAATTCCTAAATAATGAAGAAAATATGCAAACTTTGCAAGTGGACATTAATTTTCTCTGTTAACAGAACAATTTGAAGGTGCTTGCATGTTTATTTTTTATATACTGACTCCAGTAATATTCTGAAAATGTGTTGCTGGAAAAGCGCAGCAAGTCAGGCAGCATCCAAGGAACAGGAGAATTGACGGCTTCAGGCTTATGCCCGAAACGTCGATTCTCCTGTTCCTTGGATGCTGCCTGACCTGCTGCGCTTTTCCAGCAACACATTTTCAGCTCTGATCTCCAGCATCTGCAGTCCTCACTTTCTCTCCAGTAATATTCTGCCAAGATACCTGATAGTAACCTGAATATCATTTGTGCCTTTTACCTTTGCCTTATTTTCTTTAATCACAGGGAACATTGAATTGTTTTCCTTGGTATTTTCAATCAACTGATTCAGGAGCAGACCTTTAGATCCAAAATCAGGTCTCCCAGCTCAGAGACAGGAACACTAGCGCTGTGTCACATGACCACCAATGAGATGAAGGATTTCTGATGAAAATGGCCATGGAAAGTTAGTTCACACATCAGTATTATTCTCTGCTATTTTGTTTAAGATCATAGCATGACTACCTGGCAAGATCTCCGGACTTGTCACAAAACCATATCAGGAATTAGTTTGTTGCTGTTTCTTTGATTACAACATTTTGTGAGGCCTTATACCTGATTAAATCTTCCTTTTTGTGAGGTATCCATTAGAATGACCACTTCCCTCTATGACTGACCCCTTTCACAAAACAACAATTTAGCATCCCTCACATTTCCTTTGATTCATTGACCACATCGTCAAGATCCATTTTCAAAATTGTTCTTGAACATGCTGTTCTTCAATATTTATTTGTAACTTTCTTGGTATGGAAGTTGACACATCTCACAAGATTCTTTCCTCGTCCTCTTTTTGACCCAACTTTGAAATATTTCTGCTAATTTTATGTTATCCCTCAGTTTCTCAGTGTTCCACAGGGCTCTGTATTTTAGCAAGGACACATTCAGATTATTCGGTCGAATTAAATTGTTTATGAACACATCCACTGACCTGCTGTCATTTTCACCATCAGAATCTCAGCTCATTTATTTTTACACCAGCTGCCTCTGTCACTTCTCACTGATACCAGGAAACAGAGAGAAATGCAATGATTTATGATCAACTGTGATCATATTGGATGCAGGATCAGGTTCCAGTGACTAAAGGACCTTAAATGGGATTAGGAAACATAGAAATTCTGAGGATTTAGACTAAAATTCAAAAACAATGAGACAGAAGATAACATGAATGTTAAAGTGAGTATAAGTGAAGATGGTACTCACATCAAAATACTTCACAGGTCAGTCATGGAGGTATAAAAATGTCCTTTTGGCCCATCGAGTCTGCTCCAATTAAAAACAACCACCTAACTATTCAAACTTATTTCCCAGAGTTTGGCCCATAGGATTAGCAATGCAAGTGCACATCAAAATACTTCTTCAATGTAATGAGGGTTTCTGCCCCTCCCACCCTTACAGGCAGTGAGTTCCACATTCCCACCATCCAGGAGTAGACCACCAACCAGCTTAGACTTTGCTCATTAGACACCTCTCCCACACTGGGGATCATCCCACTGTCAGGAAACAGAGGGGAATGCAATGATTAATGATCAATGTGATCATATTGGATGGAGGATCAAGTTCCAGGAACTAAATGACCTTAAATGGGATTAGGAAACATAGGAACGCTGAGAATTTACACTAAAATTCAAAAATAATGAGACAGAAGATAACATGAATGATAAATACAATGATAAATATACTGAATAAATATCATAGCTAATGGACCAAACCAATGCAGATGTGGTAACACCAACACCTTGAAAGAGATTTTCCTCCCATTTCCTCTCAACCTCTAGCTCTTACCTTCAATCTATGCCCTTTGTCATTGATGTCTCCATCAAGGGAAATGTTACTTCCTGTATCTCTTGTCTCATAATATTTACATTTCAATCATATTCATTCTCAGTCTCCTCTGCTCTAAAGAAAACAATCTCGGTCGTTCCAACCTCTCTTCATAGCTGAAACTCTCCAGCCCAGGCCACATACTGGAAATGGGTGAGATGGAAACACGTGGGATAATACACACTGGAAAGATTCACACAGAATCAAAAGGAGCAGGATCTTATTCCAGGGAAAAGCAGTACGACTGAGGATAACAGCAAAGAGTAATGAAGGAGGATGAACCTGAACAACAGGAACAAGAGGAAGAGCAGGAGAGAAGTTGGCTGGGATGGGGATGGGAGGGGGAGAGAAAGAAAGAATGAAAGACAACATGAGAGACTGGAGAGAATAGAGTCATAGAGTCATAAGATGTACAGCATGAGGACAGAAAAGCAAACCATTCATTTAAACAATGCTAGGAAGAATTGGAGGCCAACAATAAAAGTGTATTGAAGATAACAAATACTGAAACTGACCAAGAGAATATGCCAAACAGAAAACAAAATTCAATGACTTTGTGATAGTTACCAGTCCTGAAAACTAAAGAGAAACACAAAGTTGGAATGTTGCAGTTAATAAGCAATGTAATCCAGAAATGTCTTAGCAGGTACACCAACTGCTGTTAGAACAGGATAGAATACAGCCTCTATCAAATACATTTTAGTCCTTTCTGAAAGTGAATTACTCTCCAGCTTCAAGTGTTCAATCCACCTGTTATAATGACATAGTGAGGGATGGCTATTCATTATTTATACTGCGATGAACCTCTGGTGAGAGGAAAATTGCATTGGCACGGTGCCTAGCTGCAGCTTCTTGAGTAAACAAGGGAATACTGTCAAGATCTTCATTATTCAATACACTGCACAACGTAGTCAAATGTTCAGTTAAAGAAAGACGGTATTGCGAATGACAGAGGGGTTAAGTCATCTATATATCTTATTCCATGAGGCAGTCACAAACTTTAGATAGCACCTATTGGTTTGGTCAGTGTTTCCAGGAAGGGGTTTGATCTGATTTGATTTATTAATGTCACATGAACAGAGGTAGAGTGAAAAGTATTGCTTTGCATTTTATACAGTGTTATGGTCCAGCCCAAATCCCCACAAATATATTCAGTCAATATTTTTCTTATTTTAAAGGCCAGTCATTGGTTCCAGATGCAAATTGATTGGTCAAATTCCCCGATTTGATGCAAAACATACTTTATTCATACACTATCACTAAAATATAACAATTGCAAGAATTAGAATAAGTTATATCAAATGGAAAACTTAACAGAGTAATAGGTTATTTGCAATGACTTGGTGTTGAACTGAGGCGGACGAAGTTAAATATCACACACCAGGTTATTTGGCCCAACAGGTTTATTTGGAAGCACTTTGTATTAAATGTTGTATAAATAGTAATTGTTCCAATACAGTAATAGCACAACCCGTTGGCAAGGGCAAATTCAGTAAAATACATTGTCTCTCTAGCAATTTTCCAGTCCAGAATGAAAAGCATCAACACAAATCTTTGAGAGAGGGGGCAGAGAGAGTGAGAGAGAGAGAGAGAGAGAGAGAGAACAGCAGAGAGAGGGACGTACTAAAGCTTCCAAACCCAGCTTGAAGTCCCCAGCAGGAACAGTATTTGAGAAACTAAAATTCGAAATTCTGGATTTGGGGGAGCTTGGCCCCACCTATTCAGGGAACTTCAAAATGTTAATAACACCCCAAGATCTCACAGGCTGTTTCTTTTGTTGGATTCAACTAGACAATTTGTCAGCTCTGTCTTCTTGCTTCTAAGAGAAAAAGCACAAAATACACCTCTTAAAACAACACAATCATCAAACCTCCCTCCTGAAAAGAATATGAACCATCAATATAAAAAATGGCTCAATCTGTACAAATCTTTACTCATACACTTTTGTACACCATCCTACATATGCAATATGTTGACTCTAAGCATGCAAAAGTACACCACTAGAATTAATTTCAGTCCATGTTCCCTGCCACGGGCAGTCTCCCTCTTCCTTAATCAAAGACACGACAACATTCTCTCATCCTGCGTGTGTATCATTTTCAGTTTGAAAGACTGTAATAATAAGCTGCATCTAAACAGTCAGGAATGTTTATCCATTTTTTTTGCAAAACCTTTCAGGGGTTATCATCATGTTATGGACCAGAGCAGACCCCTCAAAACATTTCAAGAAGGTAGTCCACACTCTAACTTTTCTAGTTACTTTAAGCAGGTGTACAGTGGATGATCCAGGAGTGATGCAGCTGGTCAAGCCTCTCGATTTTAAACAAAACAGAATTTATTTACACACGAACAAATACAACAATAATTTAGAATAACATAACTATTTGAAAACCTAACTGACACAAAAAATGGAACTTATTGACGCTGTTCTGGTAAAAATGTGGACTCAAACACAAGTTCTCACAGAAGAGATGTCAGTGAGAGAGAGGATCAGCTTGGAATTGCTTCTTTGGTTCCAGCAGCTTCTTTTGGTTCCCAGCTAAAACTTGCCCAGCAACTGCAAACAAAACAGCCAGACTGCTAAAACCAAACCAAACCCAACCAAACCAAACCCAACCAAACCCAAGCAAACCTGAACAAAGAGATCTCACCTTCTTTTCATTGTACAACTGTTAAAGAAAAAACTTTAAAGTCTTTTCTCAAGGAGATATTTCCTGACATATCCTTACAATCTATTTGGAAAAAAAAACAGCCAATGGCAACAGAACCTTGTGAAAGGGCGGTTTCATCACAATCAGCAGACACAAATATCTCAGACACATTACTGACAATATAAATGCTGATATGTTGTAGCTCAAGATTTCCTTCTCCATCAGCAAATATTTCTCTTGATGATTCCAGTTCCTAGAAATATACCCAATATGTTTCTTTTTCCTCTTGTAGCTTTCCTGTAAGAGCACAGTCACGATGCAGACTCGACTCAAACCAATCAACATCTTGAATGGCTTTGTGTAATTAGGCGCGGCTAACACTGGGGTACTGGTTAGCATAGCTTTCAGGCTGTCAGGCCTTCTGACAGTCCTCCATCCACTACAATTTTCTGCACCTCAACAAGTCAGTCAGTGGAGCAAACATGCTGTTGAGGCTCAGTGTCGGAAAGTGTGGAATTGAAAAGCACAGCAGATCAGACAGCATCTAAAGAGCAAGTGCATCAATGTCAAAGGCATAAGTTATTCATCAGGAATATGGAGTGGGAACAGAGTTGAGAGATAAATAGGGGTGTGGAGTAGGGCGATAAGTAGATGCAAGTGGGGGGTAATTGTGATAGATCAGGGGAGAGGTTGGAGCATGTAGGTGGGAAGGAAATAGACAGGTAGGACAGGTCAAAAGGGTGGTGCCGAGTTGGAGGGCTGGATCTGGGATGAGGTGAAGGAGGGGAATATTGGAAGCTGATGAAGTCGATTTTAATGCTGTGTGGTTTTTGTGTCCTGAGGTGGAAGATGAGGCATTCTTCCTGCAGTTGATGGGTGTCTTTGATGTTACAAAGATAGTGATCTATTGTACTTGAGGAGGGTACAGGGGCAGGAAGCATTGAGGGGTTGCCATAGTGTTTTAAAAATGGTGCAAGGAATCAGGAGGATTGGAAAATCTGGGGATTCATAACAATTTGATGAGATAACAAGTAGCGTGATGATTGGGACTGCAGGAGGTAACAGACAAAGGCCAGGTAGTAAGCCCGGAGGTCGTTAGAGAGAGGAGAGATGTACAGCAGCTGGAGGGGTTTACAGTTAGGTTGTACATTAGGGCATAGAGAATGTAGCAGGCTCACTGAATGAGAGGTAGATACTCATTGATAAAGGGTCACATAAAATAGGAAGATACCAGTTATCTCACCTGTCCTATACTCCGTAAATGGCTCTCTTCCAGTCTGATGCTAAGCCCCACATACAAAGGGCTGCCCAGCTCTTTGTGCTCTTGTTCCAGTGTTCTAACCTCATAAACGGTCTGTGAGATACCATCGAATAGGTATTTACACTGCTACAGACTGTCCAGAATATTTGCCGCCAAGCAGAGGTTTTAACGTTTATACCATGCAATTCACTTGCTGACCAATTCTATGAAGTCAAACAATCTGCACTCAGGCACCTTGGTTATACAGTCCTGATAACCATAGTCTACAGAAAATAAAATAATCCACGAAACTGCACTGCATTGTTCAGGATCAGTGCAATTTTTTTCATTCTCTTTCATTGGAAATCAATTCTTGTTTCTCACAGAACTGTCACTAAAAAGTAACCTCCAACAAAAAAAAATCCCGACGAAGGCTTTGTTTAGCTGAGCCCTGGTCAATCATGTGAATCTTCAGATTACAAGATGAATGGAGAATGCTTTCTATCAGAGCAGCACCAGGGCAGTGTCAGCAAAAAGTGAGGACTGCAGACGCACCTCAGATGCTGCCTGACCTGCTGTGCTTTTCCAGCGCCACACTTTTTGACCAGGTCACTATCAGGCATGCAGTCAGAATTGGCAAATGGATTTGCATCTTCCAAACTGGGAATCTGAAACCACCCTACACCAATTTTATACACAGCCACTCCCCCAGTGTTTCCATCCTTCGCTTGTTTTGCAATCATACAAGTCAAGAGTGTGGTGCTGGAAAAGAACAGCCGGTCAGGTAGCATCCGAGGTGCAGGTGAATCAACATTTCAAGCATACATCAGAAATGAGGCTTTTGGGTTGGGGTTGAGCGATAAATGGGAGGTGTTGGGGGGATGTGGCTGGGAAAATGATAGGTGGATAAAGGTGAAGGAGAAGGTGATAGGACAGAGGGGGCAGTGATAGACTCGAAACTTGATCTGGAGAGACCAACTCACTGTACAGTTTAGCATTTCATTATGGGAAGCAAGAGTGATTGTCCCGAGTAATGTTCACTGCCAGATACTGGCTGAAATCCATCAGGATCATCCAGGGATTTCCAAAATGAAGATGGTGGCAAAAGGTTATGTCTGGTGGCCAAGATAGAATAGCAATATAGCTACCTTGGTGAGGAAGTGCCCAAAGTGTCAACAAGGACATAAATTACCACCAGCAGTGCCCCCACATTCGTGGTAATGGCCAGGTAAACTCTGGACTCAGCTAAACACTGACTATATGTTGGTCCTTTCACGGGCTCCATGTTCTTGGTTATTGTGGACGCTTTTTCAAAGTGGTTGGATGTACATAGAGTTCGAGGAGAAAGTGAGGTACATTTGGCAAACTGAGGCATGATGATTGAAAAGATGTGAGCATCATTCATGATATACAGACTCCCAGAAATATTGGTCAAGGACAATGAGGCATCATTTGCCATCTGGGGTTTTGCATATTTCCTGAAGTCAAATTGCATTTGGCATTTTCGGACAGTTCCATACCATCCATCATCCAATGGTCTGGTAGAAAGAGCAGTTCAAACTTTGAAGGCAGACTTAAAGAAACAGCCAACAGCTTCATTCAACACTAAACTGTCCCGGTTCCTGTTCAATTATAGGACCATCTCTCACACAACAACAGCGATAGCTCCAGCAGAGTTACTGATGGAGAGGAAACTCCACACCAGGTTAAGCCTGATATTCCCGGATCTTGTTGGGGGAGGGTGAAACAGTATCAGGTACACCAACACGAGCCACATGCCTCCTCTAAGCAAGAGAGACAGTTTACTTCAGGGGATGAAGTTTCATGTTGAATCCACTGAAATGGCTGTGCCTGGATATGAAGCGGGTTTGACGTGAGATGGTCTATAACATACAAATTTCCGGTCGGTGAAGTGAGCATGAGCACACAAGTAGATCACGTGAAAGCTGCTGGCTCACAAATGAGGCCGGACAAAACAAACCTGGCTAGTCAGGAATGCTGTTTAGGAACTGTGGGTTTGCCCACTTTGTCTAGCATCAAATTAACCTCCAAGTCTGAGATGGATGTAACCTTTGTACAATTACAACCTGAAGAAGAGGAGGAAACTCTCCCAAGATGCTCCGCATCCAAGTGACTGGTTATGATCCAGTACATGCCACCATATTACAGTCACAATCACGACCTGGAGCAAAACATCCTAGGAAAAATTGCAAGAGAAAGAACAAGCTTACATCCCCGGTCTTTGAGTGTGAGGGATGTAATAACTGGAAGGAGGGTTAGGTAGATCACATTGACTATAAGACCCTTGTATCCTGAGTTGTTAACCTGGGACAATCAGGGAGCCCGGGATGACAGATATAAACAAGAGATTGCCCGGGGGTGGGGGAGTGTTGGGGAAGCAGGATGGGCTGTTGTAAAGGTGTCTGGAAGGTGTCAGGGTGGACGAGAGCCGGAAGGGGTCTTGGGATTGGGCTACCTGAGAGTGGCCGGACGGTGGGAGGGATTGGGGTGCTTGCTGTGCTGGGGGTCTGTGTTGTATGAAATGCTTTACGTAATTTGACAGTCTTGTATGTACAATTGTCATTGTTACTGTTTGTAATGATCAAAACTGGGATTTGAGGTTTGTCCTCATTTCCCTGAAAACTGGTTGAACAGTACGGTTTGGGGCCTGGATTTGCCATTCCTCTCCCTTGTAAAATCGCTGTTTCTCTGTACACAGCTGTTAATGTAAATTGATTTGTAAATATATATAACCAGGAAAATAAAAAAAACAGGACATTCAGAATTTCCTCAGTTTTAGGGGAAAAAAATAACAGGAGTGGAGTGTGGGAAACTGTCTTAGAGGTGGCCAGAAGGTGTGTTGGGGCGGACTAAGAACTGGAAGAGTCATGGGGTGGACAAGAGAGCCAGAAGGGGTGTAGGGTTGGGCTGCCTTCACGAGGCTAGAAGGTGGGTGGGATGGGTGCTTGCTGGGTTGCTGGGGGTCTGTATTGTATGCACTGCTTTTTTATGTAATTGGACTGTCTCTTATATACAAATGTCACTGTTACTGTTCTGTAATGAGTGAAACTGTCATGTGAGGTTTGTCTTCATTTCCCTGAAAACTGGTTGATTGGTAGGGTTTGGAGCTTGACTTTGTCATTCCTCTCCCTTGCAAACTTGCTGTTTCTCTGCACACAGTGGTTAATGTTAATTGTTTTGTAAACTGTGCTGCATTCTGGAGTTAGAGAGTAAACCCTGCTTTAGGGAGTGGACCAAACCCCTGTGAGTTAACAGTACATTGTAAAGGTGCAGTGTTCCTGTGGGTGGGCCATGACTCTATGAAGACTGAACACCTGTGTGCTGTGGGGTGTGCGTTTTCTGCCTTCAGGAGTGGACTTTGCCCTCAGGTGTGGACTGTTAGTTATTTTGTAAACTGTGTTTTGTTTAATAAAAATGAAAAAAAACCAGGAGATTTACAGTCTCCTCAGTTTAGGGGACTGACTCTGTGCTAGCTGGTGCTACAGTAAGTGTGTTACTGATGTTGTTGGTTTCTGATTTTTTTTGGGGGGAAAGCTTGATTCCTGAACTGGCTGAATTATTTAGCCAGTTTGTTATCTGGTATTCCTTTAAGTGATGACTGATTTCTAAACTGCCTGATGCACACAATGTCTTTCAAGTATAACTCAGTTCTCATTAGGGGATTCGCTGGCTGCTTACAGCCTGTATATTACTCTTTTCTCTTTTACTTTGAGAAAAGGACAATTTTTTTTTTGGCAGTGCTTAGTTTTCTTTGATTTTTTTTGGATGTGTCTTCGCTGGTTTTTGGTGCTTAGACTGAGCCCTTGTGAGAATACATCTAAACTGATGAGCTGATCCTGTGGGTAGGTCTGATCCTTGGACTAGGCCTCTGCAAAAACTGAATACCTGTGTGTGTGCTGGTGAGCACTTGCTGTATCCTGCAGTTTGGTTGTCTACTCTGCCTCTGGGAGTGGACCAAACCTCTGTAAGTTAACTGATTCTTTACAGTGTACTGTGTTCATGTGAGTGGGCCTGGGTCTCCAAGGATGGGCCAGGACTCTATAGAGACTGAACACCTGTGTGCTTGGGGTGTGCATTTGCTGCCCTTAGGAGTGGACTCTACTCTTGGTTGTGGACTCTGTCTTTAGCAACAGACTCTGCAGTTTGGAGTGAACCCCATTTCTGACAATGCACTTTGTATACTGGAGTGAACTCTGTTGAAGAGAACGGTTTATGGTAATGGACTCTGTGTACCAGAAAGGACTCTGTTTGTTGGGAATTGTCTGTCTTGTTGCTTGTTGGGTTATCACCTGCACTGTCTTGTGTCCCTGTGTCTGGCAGGCCTTACTGTGAGCTGGGAGGCTCGCAAGTCACTCTGAGAGCCGTCACCCCGAGACCCGGAGAGGCCATCCTGTGAACCTGAACGTTGGTAGGCTCTCCCAAAAGCTGGAAGGTGGTAGGCCACCCTGATGCCAGTTGCCCAGAGAGCCGGAAGGTGGGTAGGCCGTTCTGAACTCTGTTGTCCTGAGAAGGAATGATTGGGATGGTCTATCCTAGAGGTGGTTGGAAGGTATTTCAGAGTGGCTGAGAGCCAGAAGGTGCGTAGGGGCAGGCTGAGGTCTGGAAGGCTTGTGGGCTGCCCTGTGCGCAATTGTCCCAGGGAAGGGGACGCGCTGTTCTAGAGGTGGTCGGAAGGACAGTCCACAGGCCTGATGCCGCATCAGGGTGGGCAAGAGCCCGATGGTAAGTAGGGGCAGACCAAGAGCCGGAATGTGGGTAGGCCATCCTCAGCACTGTTAACCCGGGCAGATACCAGGGTGGGCTGTCCTAGATGTGGCCGGAAAGTGTGAAGCGCAGTTAGGGAAGCTGAAAGGTGAGTGTGCCATCCTGACCTGGGGGAGTTGGGGAAGCAGGACAGGATGGTCCTAGAGATGGTCAGAAGGTGTGTCAGGGTGGACCGAGAACTGGAAGCTGCGTGGGGTGGACTGAGAGCCTGAAGAGGTGGCCTGCCTTAGAGTGGCTGGAAGGTGGGAGGGACGGGTGGGTTGCTGAGGGTCTGTATTGTATGCGCTGTTCTTACATGTAATTGAACTGTCATATATGTACAAATGTCATTGTTACTGTTTTGAAATGAGTGAAACTGGCATGTGAGCTTTGTCTTCATTTCCCTGAAAACTGGTTGAATGGTAGAGTTTGGGGCCTGGCTTTGCCATTCTCTCCCTTGCAAAATTGCTGTTTCTCTGCACACAGCGGTTAATGTTAATTATTTTGTAAACTGTGCTGCATTCTGGAGTTTGAGAGTAAAGCCTGCCAAACCCTGTGAGTTAACAGTACATTGTGAAGGTGCACTGTTCCTGTGGGTGGGCCCAGTTCTTTATGGATGAGCCATGGCTCTATGAAGACTAAATACCTGTGTGCTGTGGGGTGTGCGTTTTCTGCCTTCAGGAGTGGACTCTGCCCTCAGTTGTGGACTATTAATTGTTTTGTAAACTGTGTTTTGTTTAATAAAAATAAAAAAATAAACAGGAGATTTACAGTCTCCTCAGTTTAGGGGACTGACTCTGTGCTGGCTAGTGCTATAGTTAGATGGGCTTCAGATTGGTATGACAGGTCGGTGCAACATCGAGGGCCAAAGGGCCTGTACTGCGCTGTAATGTTCTGTTCTCTTTCATCACAGTAAACCTCCTGACAATTGGGTCCTGTCTCAGGGAAAGTGCAGTCTCTCGAAGTGTATCATTCACTGTCTGGTGGCCATGACTGCGGCAGATCTCTTGGTTGAATTTTTGCAACATAATATTATATCATGTGGCTGTGCTTTACTAGTAGCACTCTTTTCTGCTTTACACTTTAGTGTGCAAATTCATTCTCTATCTGTCTCCCACAAGTGTCAATTGTTCTGTCTGGTTCACTTTTGTTTTTATTTTTGATCGCTTTGCAGCATTTGCTGTCAGAATCTAAAAACAAGTTATTGCACTGGGAATACAGCTGGTGTTGTTATCATGACCTTGACCGTGCTGTTCTGCCTGAAGAACATCTCATGTCCTTTTGTGTACAGACCATACTACGTAATTTATGATACAAAAATATGGTGTCATGTAACATCAAACCTTTATATCACAATTGCATGGAAAGCATTTCTTGGCTTGATCAACTTATTACTGCAGTGTTTCCATTTCTCCTGGTTTTATTGCTGAACGTTCTTTGGAAATGGAAAGTGTTTCTTGTTATATGTAAGAAATGTCATTCATTTCAGCATTTTGTTTGAGTCACCTAGTGATGCAAATACTCAAATGAGGAATGCCATATCATTTATAACAATCTCTGCAATACTACGAATATAGGTCATGTCATTTCCTTCAGAATCAATTATGGAAACTGGATTTCTTTATTGACACATTGAAAACATCTGCGTATTTCGGTTTCCATATGGGAGAGTGAATGTGGCCAGTATTAGTATCTCAATCCCAGTTCTGATCATTTATTCATTCAGAACAAAGCAGTCATACTACAACCCTTACGGAAGTGGTTGAAACAATGGGAGTGAAGCATTGTGAGAGATTATTAAGAAAGCTGGACCATGCGGAGTGATGAGGATAATCTCTGATGTACTAGGTTCTCCATGATTTGACCTGCCATGCCTGACTCTGTGCTGACATTAACCTCTATCAATGTGTGTAAATCTCTCTTATGAGATCTCCATATTGATGTGATATTACAGCACAGTGATTGATCATCCTCCATTTTCCAGTGCGGTGATTGATACACCCTTCATATTACAGAGCAGTTGTTGAAACATCCTCCACATTACAGCGCAGTGATTGATACATCCTCCATATTTCAGAGCAGTGATTGTTACATCCTCTATGCTACAGAGCTGAATTGTTGGGTACTCCACATGGCAGAGAAGTGTTTTATACATCCACACAATTACAGACCAGTGATTGAGGATCCTCCATATTACAGAGAAGTGTTTGGAGTGAGCATGAGGTGGATATGATTGACTACGCAATCCTTGATTGGGGTTTTTAACCTGGACCAATCAGGGAGACCTGGCTGACAAAACTATACAGGAGATTCGGAGTCTCCTCAGTTTGGGGACTGACTCTGTGCTGGTTGGTGCTACAGTCAGTATGTTACTGTTGGTTTCTGCTTCCCTTCTTTTCTGGAGGGGTAAAACCTGATTCCTGAACTGGCTGAATTATTTGGCTGGTTTGTTAATTGACATTCCTTTTAGTGAGGATTGATTGTTAAACTCCTGATACACATAATGTGTTTCAGGTGTAACCCAGTTCTCATTTGAGGATCGTTGTTTCACTGGCTGGTTACAGCCTGTGTGTTACTCTTTTCTCTTTTATTTTTTGAGAAAAGGACAATGTTAATTTTGTGGTAGGGCTTAGCCCTTGGACTCTAGTTTCCTTTGTCTTTTGTATGTATCTTCACTTTTTTTGGTGATTGGACTGAGCCCTTGTGGAAGACATACATTTTGCCAGAGGAGCTGTTCCAGTGGGGAGGCCTAGCCCTGGGACTGGGCCTCTGAAGATTGAACACCTGTGTGTGTGCTGGGAGGTGAGCACTTGCTATATCCTGGAGTTTGGGAGAAGACCTTTGCTTCAGGAGTGGACAAAACCTCTGAATTAACTGCCCCTGTACAATGTACTATGTTCCTGTGAGTGGGCCTGGTTTTCCAAAGCTGGACCAGGACTCCATGGAGACTGAACACCTATGTGCTGTGTGGTGTGCATTTGCTGCCTTCAGGAGTGGACTCTGCTCTTGGTTGCGGACTCTGCAGTTTGGAGTGGATTCTATTTCTGACATTGCACATTGTATACTGGAGTGGACTCTTCCTGGAAATGGATTCTATATTTTGAAGACTGTATAGATTTGGACTGTGGAGCAGAAAGGACTCTGTCTTTTGGTAGTTAACTGTATTGTGGTGTTTCTTGGGTCTCTCGTCTTGTGTCCCTGGGTCTGGCAGGCCTTACTGTGAGCTGGAAAGCTCATGGGTCGTCTTGAAAGCTGTCACCCTGAGAGCCGGAGGGTGGGTAGGTCATCCTGTGAACCTGAAGGTTGGTAGGCTGTCCCAAAAGCTGGAGGGTGGGTAGGTCACCCTGAATGCCAGTCAGCCCGAGAGCCAGATGGTGGGTAGGACGTTCTGAGAAGGAGTGATTGGGACGGGCTGTCCTAGAGGTGGTCGAAATATGTGTCAGAGCAGCTGAGAGCCAGAAGACGCGTAGGGGCAGGCTGAGGTACAGATGGCTTGTGGGCTACCCTGCACGCTGTCGTCCCAGAGAAGGGGATGGGCTGCCCTAGAAGTGGCCGGAAGGTGTGCCAGGATAGCTCCCAGCGCATTGGGGTGTATGTAGGGGCAGACCGAGAGCCAGAAGGTGGGTAACCGACCTCAGCGCTGTAATCCCGGTCAAGTACCGGGGCAGGCTGTCCTAGTGGTGGTCGAAAGGTGATGAGAGTGGTTAGTGAAGCTGGAAAGTGGGTAGGCCGTCCTGACTGCTGTCACCCCGGGTGGGTACCGGGGCGGGCTGTTCTTGTGGTTGAAAGGTGTGTCGGGGGGATTGAGAACTGGAAGGTGCATGGGGTGGACCAAGAGCCAGAAGGAACATAAGGGCGGGCTGCCTTTCAGTGGCCGGAAGGTGGGAGGGATGGGGGCTTGCTGGGTCTGTATTGTATGCACTTTTTTTAATGTAACTGGATTGACTCATGTACAAACCTCATTGTTTTTTCATATTTGAAACTGGGACTTGGGATTTGTCCTCAATTCCCTGTAAACTGGTTGAACAGCAGGGTTTGGGACCTGGCTTTGCCGCTCATCTCTTGTAAAATTGCTGTTATATATAGCTATAAATGTTAACTGTTTTTCTGTAACCTCTTTTGTAATTGTGTATTAAAATAAAAATAAAAAGGAGATTCAGAATCTCCTCAGTTTAGGGGACTGACTCTGCTGGCTGGTGCTACAGTCAGTATGTTACTGTTGGTTTCTGCTTTCCCTTATTTTGGAGGGGGAAACCTGATTCCTGAACTGGCTGAATTATTCAGCCAGTTTTAACTGGCATTCCTTTTTAGTGAGGACTGATTGTTAAACTCCTGATGCACATAATGTGTTTCAGGTGTAACTCAGTTCTCATTAGGGGGTTATTGTTTCACTGGCTGGTTACAGCCTGTGTGTTACATTATCCTTTTCTCAAACAGAGAAAAATATTCATCTTGTGGTAGGGCTTACCAGAGGAGCTGTTCCTGTGGGGAGGCCTAGCCCTGGGACCAGGCCTCTGAAGATTGAGGCCTCTGTGCGTGTGCTAGGAGGTGAGCACTTGCTGTATCCTGGAGTTTGGGAGAAGACCTTTCCTTTGGGAGTGACCAAACCTCTGTGAGTTAACTGCACCTGTACAATGTACTGTTCTTGTGAGTGGGCCTGCTTTTCCAAAGCTGGACCAGGACTCCATGGAAACTGAACACCTGTGTGCTGTGTATTTTCTGCCTTTGGGAGTGGACTCCACTTCTAACAATGCATGCTGTAAACAGGAGTGGACTCTGTTCCTGAGAATAGACTATATATGGACTCTATATGTACCAGAAAGGGCTGTGTTTTTTGATAATTAACTAACTGTATCATGATGTTTGTTGGGTCTATCACTTGCATTGCCTTGCATATCCCTAGGTCTGCAGGCCTTACTGTGAGCTGGGGAGCTCATGGGTCATCTTGAAAGCTGTCACCCCAAGAGCCGGAGGGTGGGTAGGCCATCCTGTGAACCTGAAGGTTGGTAGGCTGTCCAGAAAGCTAGCGGGTGGGTAAGCCACCCTGATGCCATTTGCCCCGAGAGCCAAAAGGTGGGTAGGCTGTTCTGAGTGCTGTCGTCCTGAAAGGGGTACTCAGGACGAGCTGTCCCTGAGGCGGTTGGAAGGTGTGTCAGAGTAGCCGACAGCCAGAAGGTGCATAGGGCAGGCTGAGATCTAGAAGGCTTTGGGCTACCTTGCATGCTGTTGTCCCTGGGGAAGGGGACAAGCTGTCCTAGAAGTGGCTGGAAGGTGTCGGGATAGCCCACTGGCCGGACGGCACATCAGGGTGGGTGAGAGCCAGAAGCTGGGTAGCCATCCTTGGTGCTGTCATCCCAAGTCAAGGGAGTATTGCTGCTGCCTGGGGCCCACTCCCACTGCTAGTCTCTGGGACCCCACCTGGACCTGCCTCAGCTGCTACTGCTTGGGGCCTGCCTCACTTCTGCTGCCTGGGACTCGCCTTGGGACCCCTCTCAGGTCCTCCACCACTGCTGCTGTTAGAGGCCCACCTCCATCGATGCTGCCCAGGACTCTCCTTGGGGACACCCCACGTTTCCCCCCCCCCACCACGTTCCCCCCACCACGTCCCCAACAGGCCTGCCTCCACTGCTGCGACCAGGGGACTACCTGGGACTTGCTTTGGTGCTGCCTGAACTCTCCTTGGGATCCTCCCAGGACCTCCACCACTGCTGTTGACAGAGGCCCACCTCCACCGCTGTTGCCTGGGACTTGCCTTTGGCCCCTCCCCAGGACCTCCACCCATGCGGCGACCAGAGGCCTACCTGGGTCCTGCCTTGCTGCTGTCTGGGACTTGCCTTGGGACCCTCCCAAGACCTCCACTGCTGGGACCCAAGGCCTGCCTCCACCTGCTACTGCTGCCACTGCCTGAGGTCCCATCTGGACTTAATGACATAGCTGGTTCCTGGGGCCTACCACAACAATATTCAGCAGCATAGCATGGCGAGTCCCAAAATTGCAGGCCCCAGTCGCACCTATGCCGGGGTAGCCACTGCCTTAGGCTCAGCTGCTCCTACCCCGGCCTTCAACCCCGACCCCCTTTAGGCACCTGACTAAATGCCTGGGGGTCGAGGCCTGCAGTAAGGCCATGGCTAGTGTGGTTGGCCCACTGGCCATTGTTGCTGTGGCCAGGATGTATGGGAATGCTGTATTTTTCTTAAAGACTGAGTGGGCGGTCCACCTGGCCGTGGAGAGCGGGCTCACTGTGTGAGCGGGACACATTTGCCAGTCGACCCTTTAAAGATTAGGGCCTAGAGAGTTGTGATTTCGAACGTCCTGCCCTTTATTTCCAGTGAGCTCCTTCTTCCCCATCTCGACACCTTGGGGTAGATCTGGTCAAGTATCCAACTACACCTGCTCAGTCTCAAGGACCCTGCCCTCCGGCATATTTACTCCTAACGCCAGGTGTTCATTTTTCTGGCCTGGGAGGAGGTCACTGAGGGCTCGTTTACCCTCCTCCACAAGAGCGCAGCTTACCACATCTTCTGGATGGTGGATGGCATGCGGTGGAATCGTGTCTGCGTGGGTTTCCTCCGGGTGCTCCGGTTTCCTCCCACAGTCCAAAGATGTGCGAGTCAGGTGAATTGGCCATGCTAAATTGCCCGTAGTGTTAGGTAAGGGGTAAATGCAGGGGTATGGGTGGGTTGCGCTTTGGCGGGTCGATGTGGACTTGTTGGGCCGAAGGGCCTGTTTCCACACTGTAAGTAATCTAATCTAATCTAAAAATTAGATAAGAACAATGTTTTGAAACATTTTCTACCAAACTAAATGATAAAGTTATATTTGAAATTATATAACATGATTTAGAAAAAATGAAAATAAAACCTACATTTTATTTTGGAGACATGATACAGTGCCTACATAATATCATGATTTGGAGATGCCGGTGTTGGACTGGGGTGTACGAAGTTAAAAATCCGAAAGCTACTGTGTTTCCAATTAAACCTGTTGGACTATAACCTGGTGTTGTGTGATTTTTAACTTTCTACATAATATCATCCACTTGAAGTGCATTTCCCAGTTTAAAGTGCATTTCAGTATGTTGGATTTTACTGTGTAAGTTCAATATCTGTATTGGAGTCATAGATATGTACAGTACGGCAACAGTCCTTTCGGTCCAACTCATCCATACTGACCAGTTATCCTAACCATGTCCCTCAAAACCCTTCCTATTCATATATCCATTCAAATGCTGTAATTGTATAAGTCTCCACCACTTCCTCTGGCAACTCATTCCATATACGTACCACCCTCTGCATAAAAAAAGTTGCCCTTTAGGTACCCTTCTCAGCCTAAACCTATGCCCTCACGTCCTGGACTCCCCCCACCCCAGGGAAAAAGACCTTGTCTATTTATCCTACCCATACTCCTCATGGTTTTATAAAACTCAATAAAGTCACCCCTCAGCCTCTGACACCCCAGGAAAACAGCCCCAGTCTATGTAGCCTGTCCCTATAGTTCAAATCTTCCAACCCTGGCAACTTCCTTGTAAATCATTTCTGAACCCTTTCAAGTTTCACAACATCCAATAGGAAGGAGACCAGAATTGCATGCAATATTCCAAAAATGGCCAAAAGTGGTCCTGTGCAGCCGCAACATGACCTCCCAACTCCTATACTCAATATTCTGAGCAATAAAGGAAAGTATACCAAACGCTGTCTTCACTATCCTATCTACCTGCAACTCTACTTTCAAGGAACTATGAATCTGCACTCCAAGGTCTCTCTGTTCATCGACACTCCCTAGGACCTAAGAGCTGCTCTGATTTGCTTTTCTAAAATACAGTGTCTCGCATTTATCAAAATTAAACTCAATCTGTCACTCCTTAGCCCAATGGCCCATCTGATCAAGATCCTGTTGTACTCTGAAGTTATCTTCTTCACTGTCCACTACACCACCAATTTTGGAGTCATCTACTAACTTACTAACTATACTTCCTATGTTCACATCTAAATCATTTGTTTAAATTACAAAAAGTAGTGGACCCAGCACCGATCTTTGTGGCACAAAGGCCTCCAGTCTGAAAAGCAACCATCCTCCACCACTGTCTGTCTCCTTTGTGTCAGTTTTGTATCTAAGTGGCTAGTTCTTGTATTCCATGAGATCCAACTTTGCCAGTCTCCCACGGAGTACCTTGTTAAACATCTTACTGAAGTCCATATAGATCATGTCCACCGTACTGCCCTCATCAGTCCTCTTTGTTTCTTCTTCAAAAAAATTCAGTCAACTTTGTGGGACATGATTTCCCACAAACAATGTCACTGTCCAAAATCAGGCCTTGCCTTTCCAAATACTTGTACATCTTGTCCCTCAGGATCCCTCCAACAACTTGCCCATCACAGATAACAGGCTCACCAGTATATAGTTCTCTGGCTTTTCCTTACCACCTTTTTTAAATAGTGGCACATTAGCCATTCTGAATCTTTGAGCACTTCCCTAACTTCCCATAGAGCTGCAGGGTACACCTGATCAGGTCCTGGGGATTTATCCACTTTTATCCCTTTCAAGATAGCCGATACCACCACCTCTCCAGTTCAGATTTCTCCAGTTTCCTCACTTCCCCTCCCCCCACCTTGTCTCAGTCGGTTCCCTCAACTCAGCACCGCCCTCCTAACCTGCAATCCTCTTCCTGACCTCTCCGCCCCCACCCCACTCCGGCCTATCACCCTCACCTTGACCTCCTTCCACCTATCCCACCTCCATCGCCCCTCCCCCAAGTCCCTCCTCCCTACCTTTTATCTTAGCCTGCTTGGCTACTCTCTCTCATTCCTGATGAAGGGCTTATGCTCGAAACGTCGAATTCTCTATTCCTGAGATGCTGCCTGTCCTGCTGTGCTTTGACCAGCAACACATTTTCAGGCATCATATCCCCTAGCCCTTGTAAATTCCTCATTGTCCCTAACTGTTACTCCAACCAATCCATGCAATCTGATAGGATTCGCAACCACAGACATTTCTGCAGACATACTCATATGGAAACTCTCCCTAAAGTCCTACATCCAACAAGAGCATATCAATCTGCTGAATCTTTGCTCCTTCCCAATCTACTGATCCAGAACATAACACTATCTTTAGTTCTAAAAACGTGTTCCAGGCTAAATTGGTACTTCTGGTTTATACTTTTTAAAATTTAATTAAGAGACAGATTTCAAGAAAACATACTCAAGAACCCACTCTGCTCACTACTGTAGACTTACAGCAAGGTTACACATTAAAAATAATGTACTTATCTGTTCCTATGCTGTAAGCTGTCTCATGTAGATTCCTTTAAGGTCTGCTGTGAATTTCGCTGTATGTTCATTTTTCAGAGGCACAATCCTATATCTAGAGATACATAAACTCAAATAGCAAAGGCAGTAGCTGTGCAGATTCATTGCTGTGCCAGCAGTGTAGGTTTCTCTCTCTCTCACTCACCAACTGACCATGTGGTCGCCTTTTGTTTGTCCATTTTAGAAGTGCCATTGTTTTCTCCAAAGTTTCAAAACAGTGCAACAGCATATAAAACATTGGTCACTGCTCTTGGAATTCAAGGAAATCACCTCCAACACCTAAAACATCTCAAAAAATGAGCAGCGCTTACAATTTTCCCACCCTCCATCTTGGATTACCCAGAATGCTTAACCTTATAGTCAGGTGCTTTCAGCAGGGCATTGAACTCCGGTCTCCCACATGATAGGATTGGATACTAACCACTATACTACTGCAGCTTTTAAATTGATTGAAAGTATCGTCATTAAAATAAAGAGAGATGAGCTGATTGTGTCCACAGTCATCAAAACATAGTTGAGCCCGACAAAACTGCCTTCATATTTATGGTAAATATTTGGCAGGTATTTAAAATGTCTCTCTGTTTTGTGGAATTACACTAAAGTTTGCAGTATTGGGTGTCAGCAGAATTTTGTTTAACATGATTTTCAGCATTTAATGCCGTCTTCAAGAATTACAAGGTTATCTCCAATCATTATGTGATACTGCAGAGTCCGTGTAGTGTGGATGCAGGCCATTTAGCCCATCAAGTCCACACTAACCCTCCAGAGAGAATCCCATCCAGACCCACCATATCACTGTAACCCTACATTTCCGAAGCATAATTCACCGAGCCAGCAGATCTCTGGACACTACAGCCCACCACCTAACCTGCACATTTTTGGACTGTGGGGCTAAACCAGATCATGCAAAGGAAACCATGCAGACACAGGGAAAATGTGCAAACTCTGCACAGACAGTTGCTTGAGAGTGGAATCAAACCGGAATCCCTGGTGCTGTGCGGCAACAGTGCTCATCACTGGGCCACTGTACTGCATTCATTCAGACAGTGGAGAAAAGAGCATTCAGCCTATCTAGTCTGTACTGTCAGGGCTACCACGAAAAGTGTGCTAATCCCAATTTCCTGCAATTGTCCCAAATCCTTGACTGGATGTTACTGGAAGTACTCGTCCAAATATTTTTTGAGAGTTGTAAGGTTTTTAGCCTCCACCATCTTCCCAGACAGTGCATTCCAAATTCCCACCAGCCAAGAAAGCTTTTCCCTAATCCCCTCTGGATTTCCTGCCCCTTACCCTAAAACTATTCCATCTCATGATTGACCTCTCAACCAAGTGAAATAGTTGCTCTCCGTTCACCCTATCTTTATAATCTCATTCACCTGCATCATGTGCCAGTCTTCTCTGAACTCAGGAAAACAATCCAAGTCTACCTTAAGGCTCTCTCCTTAAGGCTCAGTTTCTCCATCCCAGGCAATATCCTGGTGAACCTACTCTGTGCCCCCTCCAGTGTTATCATATTCTTCCTAAAGTGAGGTGACCAGAACCACACGTACTGCCCCAGTTGTGGCCTGACCAACACTTTATACTATTCCAAAATTACATCTTTGCTGTTATTCTTGTTATGTCACAACTAATGAAAGCACGTATTGCCCTTGCCTTCTTAATTAACCTTCTCACCTGCCTGCTGACTTCAGGGATCTGTGAATAATTACTCCCAAGATCCTTCTGTTCCTCAAAGCTACCCACTGTGATGCCATTATTTAAATAGTTGTTCATCTTGTCTCTCCTTCCAAGTGCATCATCTGCCACTGGTCTGCCCATCTGATCTACCAGCCTTGGTGTCATCTGCAAATTTGCTTAACAACCCACTTCCCCCACCCCCCCCCCAACCCCACAACCAACCCATGTTTTCATCAATATCATTTATGTACATAACAAACAATAATGGCCCCAATACAATTCCTTGTGGTACATTGCTGAACACCGGCCTGCAAGTCACTGTAATAACCTTCTACCACTACCTTCTGTGTTCTATTATAAGACATTTTCTGATCTATCTTGCCATATTTCCCTCAATTCCATGTGCTTTAACCTTCTCAATCAGTCTTCCATATGAGATCATGTCAAATGCTTTGCTAAAATCCAAATGGACTACATCAATGGGTGGCATGGTCGCTCAGTGGTTAGCACAGCTGCCTCACAGCACAAGGGTCCTAGGTTTGATTCCAGCCTCAGGTGACTGTCTGTGTGGAGTTGGCACATTCTCCCTGTGTCTGCGTGGGTTTCCTCCGGCCGCTCCGGTTTCCACCCACAGTCCAAAGATGTGCAAGTCAGGAGAATTGGCCATGCTAAATTGCCAATAGTGTTAGGTGCATCAGTCAGAGGGGAAAGGGGTCTGGGTGGGTTACTCTTCGGAGGGTCGGTGTGGACTGGTTGGGTCGAAGGGCCTGTTTCCACACTGTAGGTAATCTAATCAGTGAACTTCCATTATCCTCACACTTGCTCATATTTTCAAAAAAATTCTAACATGTTTGTTCGGCATTACCTCCCTCTGACAAAGACATGCTCAATATCTCTATCCCAAATACTAGGTAGAGTTAGAATAGCATTTTGTCTGAATGCTTTTTCTCCCATCATGAAGTTCACAGCACAGCAAACAGTAATTCAAGAGTGTTCAGAGGACCAACTTCTTGTACTCCGCACTCCATGTCCCTATTTTGTTGCAACTGTTTTTTCCCTTTGAAGTGCATTAGTATTTCTGAAACAATTTGCTGACTTTTTCTCAAAGTATTCTCTGTTTCACTAGTAAAATTATTTGGTGAAGGTTGATTTTAGAAGTGTTGACTGATTTGCATATAGGCCGACACCACCTGTGGAAATTAGATTAAAATCATTTAATGTCATTTGAGAGCGTGGGAAATATCTTACCAAACATGTTGTTGTTAAAGATTGGATAGTGTAACAGATTTAAAAATCTAGCTCCTCAATTAAGGTAATGCATAATTTTAGTGGTTTGAACTAAGCCATATATGGGTTCCTATTTGTCTTTCTCTGTATTTAATACTTGGCTCTAAATTCATGGTGTGGACAAGCCGTCCAAGCATTCTTACGCTATCCGTGCAATGGGAAATATTGATCCAGTTCGCGAACTTTTCGGTTTGCCAACCGAGTCCCGGAACGGATTAAGTTCGTAAGTCGAGGCACTACGGTATATTCAATCTGATAAATATATTCTGGATTTCACTCAATTGTGTTTGTTGCGGTTACTCATTATTGTCTATATACATTTTCTGTGGATTAAACCTTCTCCAGGGACTGTCTGAAGCTTTCTTCGTTGAAGGTAAATCTAGCAATTGCATTAAAATAGTTCACAGAAAACACCATTATTTGGCACTTCTTGAATTCACAAATGTTCAGGGAATCTTTGGCAATACCTAAGCCCAGCAAGTAATACCTTTCAATTATGTCAAGTTACAAATGTTAAGCATTTTAAAAAATCAGCTTGACCTTAGTAGTCAGTTTAGAAACTGAAATGCAGACATCACCAGCGGTATGAAGTTATGAAGTCAAAGTGTTAATTGGTTATAAACAAAAATGATCTAGTATGCAATTGAAAGCTTTCATTGTACATTTTTTTAAGAATTTAATTTAGTACTAGCTTTAAAGGTTGATGTGTTTGCTGAGAATAAGACTATATCAAAACATTCTGGTAAAATTGATGGCACTGAACGTTTGTACAAAAAATGTTGTGATGTGTTGTAAATTATTGTCTATATATAATTATTTAAATGCAAATGCTTTGTTTTCAAAAATAAATGCTTAATTTGCATAACTGAAATTGTGAGCATAAATGTTTGATTCATTACCTGGTTGCATGTGAGTATATTTTGTGTCCAACTGTTCTTATTCCATTTTTGTCACTTAACTTGTGAGATGTCTTGCTTTTAAAAGATTAATTTTATTTTCCATCACACAACTTCTAAAGACCAAACTGTGTATGAATAGTGTTCCCATCAACCATCCAGCTACACTGTGGTGTAATCTGTTGCACAGTCTGATCTCTGTTTTTGTTTGTAAATTACATTGTATTTCCTTGGTGCTTAACAAAATAAAGCTCATCAGCAATTTAACATTTTTTTGGTTTGATTTTATTCTCTGCTAACTGTTATCTGCTCACACAATAGAACCTTGTTAAGCCATAATTTGCAACATCTGTATATCTCAGAAATTGTTTAAATATTATCAGTAGTATTTATTTTGAACATGTTGGTCCAGATTTTCCCAGAAATGACAATCACAAAGGTTGCCACTCCACACTTTATGCTGAGAAAGACCTCCTCAATTCTGACAGGAGATTGTAATCAGGGCTCATCCAGAAATGTGGATTATAAACCTTTAAATCTGACATCTTTCTCATAGTAAGGGGAAGTCAAACTGCCCACTCATTTTCTTTACAGCAATGATAGTTGCACTCAGAATTAAGTATCCAGTGTCACAGGTGGCCATTTTGACATCTATGAAAGGGTATGGACATAAGGCAAGCGTGATATTAGAAAGATAAGAGGTATTGGATGCCTCGTGAATAGGATGAATGTGTCTGGGTTGGGGGGTGGGGAGGTCTGTAAAGTTGGAAATGTACAGAATAAGTCTGGTTTCCTCTTTTGTAGGTTCCTTCATCATCTGCTACACACACTCTGTAGTAGCTATGTCCAATTATGATCAGTGATGCTGCTGCCAAATTAATCTTGGTGGTGGACATTGAACTCCCTCACCCAGAGTATGTATTGTGCCCTTATCACTTAACTGTGCCTCCTCCAAGAGTTGTTCAACATGGAGCAGTATTGATTCATCATCGTCGTACATGGTGAATGAGCATTCATCAGCAGAGGAAAGCATGGTACATGGTAACCAGCCAGGTAGGTTGTTTGACCATGTGTTATGACTTGGATAAACCCTTCTGCTTAATTTAAACCATCAACACTGAAAAGATTTATCCCAGTAATCGGTGAAAATCTGAGAGGCCAAGAACTATTTAAAGTAAAAATTAACAACTCAATTTCTTAAAGTATAACAGAGAATAATTAACTTAACAACTATTTACAACTCCTTCCTCTAACCTATCTTTTACTTTTCATTCCATAATACTAGTCTGATAAAATGCCACCGATTTAAGATTTACTTAAAAATTCAAATTTCAAAACCAGTCAGTTGTCGAATCTTGTCTTTGCAGATTTTCTCTCCAGATCAGTTTTTCTCTGTGTAAACTCTTTCTCTGGACGGCACAGTAGCATAGTGGGTGGTACAGTGGCACACTGCTGCCTCACAACGCCAGAGACCTGGGTTCAATTCCCACCTCAGGCGACTGACTGTGTGGAGTTTGCACATTCTCCCCGTGTCTGCGTGGGTTTCCTCCAGGTGCTCCAGTTTCCTCCCACAGTCCAAAAATGTGCGGGTTAGGTGAATTGGCTATTGCCCGTAGTGTTAGGTGAAAGGATAAATGTAGGGGAATGGGTCTAGGTGGGTTGCGCTTCGGCGGGTCAGTGTGGACTTGTTGGGCCGAAGGGCCTGTTTCCTCACTGTAAGTAATCTAATCTAGATTGTGGTCAGTGTACAGAACTATCTCCAACACATTGTTCATGACATGCACATTAAAATGCTATAAGGTCAGTACCAAACTTAATAATTCATTTTCAATTGTGGAGTATTTCCTCTGGTACACATTGATCTTCTTCAAAAAGTAAGCAACTGGCCGTTCAATCCCACCATCATCTTCCTGTAGGAGTACCGAAACTTTGTGTTCTTCAAAAAGATTTGAATAGATTTGGGGTTAGGAAATATCCCAGCAGATTTAAACAATTGCAGATAGTGTCCTAGATCTTTAAATAAAACATAGGCGAGGCAATGTGTTTAATTTCAGTGACTTTTGGTTGATTAAATTAAAAGTAAGAATAATGGTTCTTAAAATTTCTAAAGACGTTGTGTAATTTTAAGATGATTCTCAAATTTGCCAAGAAAGTTTAGAAAGAAAGGAAAAGGCCACACTTTTAGAATTAGCAAGTAAATTAGATTTGGGTTTAATCAAGGGCAAAAGTAAAGCTGAAATTGTAAAGGGGTTACTCAAATACTTAGCTGTGTTAGAGAAACAGACAAGTGCAGTAGAGATAGAAAAACTTAAATTACAATTGAGGAAAATTGAGTTAGAAGATAAACAAAGAGAGAGGGAGAGAGAGAAGAAAGAAAGAGAGGAAAAAGAAAGAGAAAAAGTTCTTGACTGAATGAAGAGAAAGAGAGAGAGAGAAGAATGGGAGAGAGAATGAGAGAGAGAAAGAGAGAGAATTTGAACCTGAGAAGTTGAACAAGAACTTAGTCAGCAAAGTCAGGTTAACAGGATGAGATTAAAAGAGAAGGTAGCGATATATACAAGTATGTCAAAACTGCCACATTTTGATGAGCAAGTTGTGAAACCTTCTGTTTTTCATTTGAAAAATTGGTCAGGTAGATCAAGTGGTCCGAGGTTTTATGGGTAATGCTAGTTCAGACTAACTGATAGACAGAGCTAGTGAGGTTTTTGCCACATAGTCCGATGAGGTGTCAAGGGATTATGAAGTGGTTAAACAGGTTATTTTAAGTCCTTATAAATTGGTACCAGAAGCATACAGACAGCAGTTCAGAAAAAGAAAGAAGGAACCAGGTCAGACTTACGTTGAGTTTGAAAGGATTAAATGTAGTCATTTCAATCAATGGTTGTGTGCTTTGTAAACAGATAGGAGATTAGAGGCACGAAGAGAGATTATTCTGATGGAGGAGTTAAACACTCACATCCAACAATGGTAAGAATTGACATGGAGGAACAAAAGTTCAGGAAGTGAGACGGGGAACAGAATTAGCAGATGAGTACATGGAGGTGCATAAGACAAGCTTCCACCCAGAATTCTGTCCTGTGGGAGACAGAATTTGAAAGAAGGGGATATCCTACACTACTAAACCAAGAGTAGAAAGCACTGGTAAGAATTTACCACAGGATAAAAAAGAAGCATAAAAGCATGGAAAGGAGGTGAACGGCCTCATGGGTTTTCACTATGGTAAAATGGGACACGTAAAGACAGTGCTGGTCATTAAAGAAAGGTGCTATGAGAAAAGATGTGGTAAAAGAAGCTAAGCCAGTGGAATTAGTGAAGGTAGAAAAGGATACAACAAGAAGAGCCGAGGAGCTGTGGGAGAGGGCTGGGTATGGAGTTAGTACCTGATCTCTACAAAGAATTATGCTCTGTGGGTAATGTTTACACAGAACAGGGGGAGAAGGACAAGAAGTTATAATTTTGAGAGGTACAGAATCTAACCAGTCACTAAAGTAAGGAATGAGCAAATATACATTCTTTCTGATCTGTTACCAGAGAGTGTGGTAATTTGTGGGATAGATGAACAGAAATTTAGCGTTCCCCCATGTAAGATCAGGTTGGAGTGCCAACTTAAGACGAGGGAAGTTACAGTGGGAGTGATTAACAGAGTGTCAGTTCCAGGAATTCAGTTTGTTTTTGTGAATGATTTGGTAGGAGTGACATCCCTTGGTGTGGAGAAGCCCAAGGAATACCAAGAAACTGAGGAGTTAAAACAGAAATATCCTGGTATTTTCTCAGACTGTGTGGAAACCAGATCCCACAATCATAAGTCACAGCAATAAGCAAAAAGTAAAGAGAAAGACGAAGGAGTTGATGTTCAGTTAGCGGACACCCTGTTTGACGTATTGGTGCAGAAAAGCCTGAACAGGCAGAGAGTCAGACAGAACTGTTTAGCCCTGAAAGGCGAAGAGATTTGCAACAGCAAGACAAGACAAGATAATAAAAGATATATATGTGGATGAGTACTCTGAAAAAGAGGCAGAGAACATTCTGCAGGGTTATTATCTGAAAGATAGAATCCTAACGTGGAAATGGAGACCACAGCAGGTTAGTGCAGAGGAGAAATGGGCCGAAGTGCACCAGATTGTGTTGTCGGTAGCATACGGACAAAAGATGTTATGGGTAGCACATGAACTAACTGTAGATGGTCACCAAGAGGTATGAAAGACTCAGAGTAAGGTATCAAAACATGTCTATTGGCCTGGAATGTACAGGATGTGGTTAACTTTTGCCATAGGTATCATACATGCCAAATGGTCAGTAAGCCACAGGCGTTAATAAAACCAGCACCTTTGTTGCCAATTCCCGCATTTGAAGAACCTTTCACACAGGTTAAAATTGATCGTGTAGGTTCCCTCCCGAGTACTAGAAGTGGGAACCAGTATTTGTTAACCATAATGAATGTGTTTACTAGATTTCCAGAGGCAATTCCATTACGGAGTATCAAAGCAGAAATGGTGGTAGAGGAGTTAGTAGCTTCCTTCACATGGTATGGACTGCACAGAGAGATTCACTTGGACCAAGGATCAAATTTTACTACTAGGGTGTTTAAGAAAATTATGGATTGCTTAGGTATACAGCACTTTAAATCCAGTGCATATCATCCTGAATCCCCAGGAATCTTTAGAAAGATGGCATCAGAGCTTGAAGACCATGTTGAGAGCATACCATCAGGTCAACCTGAATGATTGGGATAATGGTATCCCATTCATATTGTTTTCTATTAGAGATGCCCCCTACTCAGTTTACCCCCTTAGGGTTAATAGTCGGTCATGAATTAAGAGGCCCTTTGAAATTAATTAAAGAAAAGAAGGACCAAAATCAGAGATCTCACACTTAGAGGTGAGGGAGAGATTAAATTGAGTCAGTGCATTAGCTAAACAGCACTTAAAGAGGACACAATATAGAATGAAGCAGGTGACAGATAAAAATTTTAAGACTCAGAAGTTTTCCCGAAGGGATAACAGGTTAGTACTGTTACATGTGATAGGAGATCCCTTCAAAGCCAGATTTAGTGGTTCCTATCAAATTGAGAAAAAGTGAAGTCAGGTGAATTATTTAGAAACATGCCAGATAAAAAAATGTTGAATATGTCATGTGAACATGCTGAAACTGTCATAATTTGAAAATGCCGGTTTTGGACAGGGGTGTACAAAGTTAAAAATCACACAACACCAGGTTAGAGTCCAACAAGTTTAATTGGAAGTTCACTAGCTTTCGGAACGCTGCTCCTTCATCAGGTGGTTTTGGAGATCACACTTGTAAGGCACAGAATTTATAGCTAAAGTTTACAGTGTGATGTAACTGAAATTACACATTGAAAAACACCTTGATTGTCTGTTGAGTCTTTCAACTGTTCGAATACCATGATAGTTTCACTTCTTTCATGTGTAAATCACAAAACCTTTTTTTAAAAGTTGCATTCTCAGGTTAACTATAACAATTGGTGTTAGCTAGACAATATGTTGAAGGGGTTTGCCCCTCTGTCTATGCCATGATGTTGAGATTGATTCTAGTCTGAAAAGTGAGGTAACAGAGTTTTACATGAATTCATGCAGTTTTTGAGCCAAGTAAGTGTGCATGTGGGTCTTTGTGTATGTGTGTGTGTGTGTGTCTGTCTGTCTGGGTTGGGGGGTTGTGAGTGTGAGAGAGTGTATAATTTGTGTATATGTGAGTGTAGAGTGTCTTAAGTCTGTGAGGGGGTGCATTGTGTGAGTGTGGGAGAGTGTGTATGTGTCTGGGGTGGGGGATTATGAATGTCTGTGAGAGAGTGTATATGTGTGTATGAGTGTAGAGTGGTCTAAGTCTCAGAGGATGCATGTGTGAGTGTGGGTATGTGTGTGTCTGTAAAGGTGTGTGTGAGTGTCTGTGTGTGTGTGTGTGTATAGGAGTGCCTGTGTGTGTGTGTGTCTGTCTGTCTGTCTGTCTGTCTATGTGTGTAGGAGTGTCGGTGTGTGTGTATAGTGCAATGGTGGTCACCTGTAGTATGACATGAACCCAAGGTCCTGGTTGAGGCCCTCCCCATGGGTATGGAACTGTTGAATGTTGAACCGTTAATGTTGAAACCGTATTACACTAGAGAGAACTGGAGAAACAGCTATTAGTTACTGCCCTGCAGGGAGAGGAATTAAATCCAGATGACGTAGATTTTGATGTGCCTCAAAATAGATTTAAGATTGAAGAAGACATTGAGGAGTGGGATAGGTTAGTTAGATATCTGTCTCAGAAGCATAGAACGGAGTTGACAGATTTGTTACTACAGTAAAAGGACATAGTAAGAATCAGATGGGGAGGACTAACGCTATTGTACATGAAATAGACATGGGGAATACTCCTCTAATAAAACAACACCCTATTTGGCTTAATCCTTTCAAAGATCAAAAAGATATTTTTAATAGAGCTCTTTTTCAGGCAGTCCTTTGCATGCTGGGGCTTGGCAGTTCTCTTCCCAATTATTCCTTTTCCCCTGCTGTTTTTCCCCAGACCATTGAATTGTATCATTGGTTTTTAAAATTGTCAATATACTCAATTCAAACTTGATTGGAATTTGGTATTTTTCAGGGTATAATTTAAACTGATTGGCCTAATTTGAATCTGTTTTTTGGCATTACCAGGCAACCAGCTCCTGCAGTAGCTGGAGCACATTTTACATTGTGTCTTATTGATAACACTTGGTGCTGTCACTGCTAACGTTTAACTCTCTTAAAAGGTATATTTCACCCATGTTTTCATAACAATATTCCATCTTCCCCCCTTTGAGACCTACTGGACTCACACAGAGAAAGAATGCAATGAGGCTGGATGCACAAAGGCCAAATCAGTAGTTGCAGCCCCAAAAGTGGGCAACAGCAATTTCCAGAGTCCATTTCTCAAAGGATTCTCCCTCTGTACCTGGTGTCGCTGTGCCAAAAACCCATGACTGGAACAGGAAAAAAGACCCAAGGACCCTGCAAAAATCTAAGCACGCACGCAACATACACAAGTCAGGCGTCTTCATCCAGGCAAGGCTTCAACACTTCAACAAGACATCAGATCATAGTAGTAGAGTGTCAAAACTTCCGCAGAAGCGAAGGTTGGTCCAGAGTCCACAGGAATGACAGGGAATTGCCGCACAGCAAGATGCACTAAAAAAGACTTAATGAGAGGTACAGCACAGTAAAAGATAAATGCAATGGTAATCAGCATGACACCTGTAACAATCTTGGAAAACCAAGCCCTTCATCCACTCAAAATGCTATCCAACCAGCCAAAACATCCGATGACGAGATCCTGAAGTCTCCTTAAGCTCCTTCCATAAATTCCTTAGCTTATCGATCGCTTTAATAAAGGATCCCTCCAGGCTAGTGTTATTGAGTGTGAAGGTACAGCAATGTTCCACAAACATTACATAGACACCATCTTTCTCAGCCAACAGCCAGTCCAAGGCCTGCCTATTTTGCCATGCTATTTTGCTGGTTGCATCCAACTGCTCACCTAATGCTAAGAGGGCATCGTCAATGTAATTAATACAACTCTGATGGTTGTAATAGATTTATTTAATCCATTGAGAATTTCTGCTAACACCAATGGCAGAGATAAGTGCTTCCCAGGCCATGGCAGTCTCATTTCTGACCTTAAATTCATTAGGGATGCTCCTTGGCTAACCTATACCATCAATGCATATCACTGGATCAGGGATATACTCCTGTTTAGGTGGTGCAAAGTCAGTTGTGATAAGGCATCAAACCAGGCCCATGGTGACACAACAGTCTCATGGAGAAGCCATGGGTCAGGATACCATCCCAGCCAGAGGGAAGCATCGAATGCAGCTCCTCTTCCCGGCCACACAGCCACCAGGTGTCTGCTAAGGGAATGTGCTGAGAATTCATAATAAACTTATGTTGTATCGCACTGGCACCAAAAGGTGTGACAGTCACAACATCAAGTATATTCACATAAGGGCCTTCAAAGTGGCCAACAAGGAAAGTGCCATTCAGTCTGAAACATTCAAAGCTCAAGCGGATACTTACCACAAAATCAGCTACGATACGGAAAACATCTGGTAACTTTCACTGGTAGACCAAAGAGTACCAAAATTGCAACACTATTGGAGTTGCTGCCTCCCCCACTCATCCTGATGTTATAATGTAGAAGCCTGAAGGAGGAGGCACCAGAAAGATCAATAGGGCCGCATAAGTAATGATGAGTGATTCAGATCTAATGGCTGACTGAGTCGTCGTCATTGCCATTGGAAGCAGGTAGAAGAATTATAGGGCACAGGAATAACATAGTATGAAGGTTGCGACTTAGTTCACAGGGAGCAGCCCTGTCTAGTCATCATTGCTGCCGTGTAATTTGCTCATTGGTACAAATGATTACTAACAGGCAGACAACCATGCTACGGAGTGGGCTCCGCACTCCTTACTCCTCTATACCTTTTGGTTTGGCTTTGCAGGGTATAGACACTCCCAAGCGAGATCCACCCGGTCTGCCAAGTTGATGTTCACCACTGCCCCTTTTCACCCTCACTTACCTCGGCTCCGGAATCTGTCTGCAGGACAGCTCTGGTGCACTGATTGAGATGATACCATGTAGGTCATGTCTGCACTTGAACGGCAGTGGGTGATGCATTGGTTACTGTGAAGGGTCCCTCTTTTCTCAGCACATTCCACTTTCTCGGAAGACTCGCACATACACCTGATCTCCGGGTTCAGTATGTCCCTCTTCTCTGCCAGACACCGGCTCCCACAGTCTTTACCGTGTATGGATAGACTCATGTGTCATAGTTAGCTGTTGCATATACTGTGTAAGTTCTAGCTCCAGTTGTTCCAAGCTAGGTCCTTCATATGGTCCCCTCTACCTGGGCATTGCCTGGGTCTACTCATAAGCATTTCATGTAGCATCAAGTTAGTCATGCGGTTGGTCTGCATGCGGCAGCTTATCAATGCCAGTGGCCACTCATTGACCCAATTAAGATTGGTACTTGCACAAACTTTATTCAACTTGGCTTTCAAAGTTCCATTAATTGTTCCACCATACATTGCAATTGTTCCACCATACATTCAAATCTCTGCTTGATCCTCAAAGTCTGCAGCACCAACCTTACCACTTGTGGATAGAAGCAGACCCATTATCTGAACTGATCCCTGACGGTATGCCAAACCTCAGAATAACATAATTTTAAAGAATTTCACGATTGTGCCTGCCCCTGAGTGTTTTGATGGAGCTGCCTCAACCCATCTACTAAACTTGCCGTTTGCCACCAACATATATCTCTTCCTTCTCACTGTCTTTGTCATGTCCACATAGTCAATCACCAAATGCCTAAATGGTCCCTCAGGTACTGGCATGTATCCTATAGGGGTCGCTATCCTGTTTCTGATACTGTTCTGAGCACATATATCGCATTGTGACAAATAATGTGACCGGAAGTCATCCTTCTTTATCTTCTTCAGTACTTCCGTACCAGCACAATGATCCAACTCATGTGCCTCTGAGCTGGGAATGGCCATTAAAGGGGTAGGTGCCAACCATAAACTTTTCTCTGTGCACTAAAGGCATTCTTGGTTTCACCTGGCTCCCCTTTGTCTCCACCGTATTTGTTCAGCTTTACTTTGCATCTCAATGATGTCTGCTATTGTAGACTCTGGATCTAAATGCAACTGGGGGTGTGTTTGTCCATTGTTAAAATTACCTAAGTCCAATTATCATGCAGTTTTTTAAAAAATTCAACAGTTGAGTTGCACTTTGGAAAATTTGGCTATTCTCCGCTATTTTACTTGTAATCGTCTGTTACCAATCTGCCAGTTTTCAATTTCACTCAGAATCAATAATACTAACAATAAAACCATCTTTTCTTACCTATTCTGTCTGTACAGTCCCCTGCTTTTTTTTCCCAAGGGCAGTATCTGCAGGAACTTCCTGCCATGTCCATACAGTCCCCTACTTTCTTAGGATGGTATCTGCAGGAATTTACTGACGCCATGTAGAATTTTGTCTCAGTCAATCTCTTTGTTCTACACTTACTCACCCCACTGCGCAGTTTTCATGAACAATCCTCTATGATTCCCCAAACTCTAATTTACCATCCACCTTATGGTTCTTTGGATCAGAGAGATCCTTCAGCAGTTTCTCTCACTTCTGCATCCCCGAGTACCTCCCTTACTTGGTAGAATATAGTCCAAAATTAGCAGCAAATTGCTCTGCCTGCAACTGTAGTAGACTCATCAACTTTAAGGGCATTTGAATGGTCATTCCATAAATATATGTATGATAATGGAATAGCATAGGTTAGATACGCTTCAGATTGCTTTCACATGTCGGCATAATATCGAGTCCAAAGGGCCTGTCTTATGTTGTATTGTTCTGGCCTCCTTGTTCCATTTTTCATGTTTTCTTTTGTGTTACTGTTCCTGCCTCCTGTTGAGCTTTTAGCTTTTCAACTCAAATTGCTCCCTCTCAGTATCATTACAAAGTCAACAACCCAGCCAAAAAGCCCCAGCCCCAGCTCTGAATTGATGTCTCCACAGGTTCCAGACTGACCTACTTGTGATCCTTGTAAATAAGTGCACCTGTCCTGCAAGACTGGCCATCGCCCAATCCATAGACTGCAAGAACACAGATCCATAGAATTTGTTCAGACCGAAGTACTGATTGAAAATTTCCAATCCCTTGGAGTAAGATTGGACAAGCTATTTGACTGAGTGTGGGATCACTCCCTGACTGACCATTCCTGATTGAAGGATTTATGCCTGAACATCAATTCACCTGCTCCTCGGATGCTGCCTGACCTGCTGTGCTTTTTCAGCACTACACTCTCGACTTTGATCCTGCAGTCCTGCCTCAGTGTAACAGGATAGGTAGAAATTATAAGCAGAAGAACACAGCAAGACATTAACATAGAATAACTATCAATAGTAAAAAACAACAAAGCTTAAGGTTCTTCACCTGAATGCATGCAACTTTTCCAACAAGATAGATGAGTTGATGGCCCAAAAAGAAACAAACAAATAAGACTTCAGAGAACTTTCAGAGAAGCGAAGACATTCCTCAGGTGAGGACGACTGGAAACTCAATACTCAAGGGTATTTAATGTTCTGAAAAAAGGAAAATGAAGAAAAGGAGGTGGGGTAGCATTGTTAATAAAGGGTTGTATTGGAGAACAGTGAAATAGGAGAAATATAGCTTGATATGGAATTAGTTTGCATCAAAATAAGGAAGAGCAAGGAAAATGAATCACCTCTCCACCACCTTCCCCACCCTACCGACCCCATCTTCCCAGTGTGGAGGTTACCATTGACCAGAAACTAAACTGAGCTAGCCATAATAATACTGGGGCTACAAGAGCACCTGCAAGTTTAGGGGTCCTTCAGCAATCAACTCACCTCTTGACTCCCCAACGCCAGTCCAAGGCACAAGTCAGGAGTGTTGTGTAATGCTCCACGATTGCCTGGATGAGTGCAGCTCCAAAAACACTTAAGGTTGACATCATCCAGGGCAAAGCAACTCAGTTGATAGACACTGTATTTGTAACATTAACTCTTTCCATCAACAAGGCTCACTAGCAACACCGAAACATCGAAAAGATGCACCCCTAAACTCTCAGGTGCTCTTGTAGCCCCAATATTTTTATGGCTAGCTCAGTTTAGTTTCTGACAGCACCTTCCTAACAGTAGTCACATGCAAATGCTACTACTCACCACTCTGACTTGGAAGTATGCAACAGTTCATGCAGTATCACTGGATAAAAATCCTGGAACCCTCTAATTTTACACACTGCTACCTTCTCAAGGACAGCTACAAATGGGCATTTAATACTGCCCAGCCAGCAACACCTACATTCCATGAATGAAATAAAAGAATCTCCACTAATTATGTCTTTCCGACGTGAAAAAGACCTGTTAATCTGGACTCTCTGTCTTTTGTGTATTAACCAAAGCATGCTAATACATAACTCCGAATTACCATGAGCACCTATCTTGTGCAATAACCTTTTATGTGGTACCTTATTGAATGCCTTCTAGAAAGTCAAGTACATTACATCAGCTGATTGCCCTTCATCAATTCTGTTTTATAAATCCTCAAAGAATTCTAACAAATTTGTCAAACATGGTTTCCTTTTCACGGGACCATCTTGATTCTGATTATGTCAAGCTTTTGTAAATAACCAGCCATTTCCTTTTTCTAATGAACTTAATGTTTTTCAATGACAAATGTCAGGTTAACTGTCTTAAAGTTTCCTTTTTTCTGTATCCCTTCTTATACAAGTGTGTGTCACATTTATAATCCACTTTAAATGTGCCAGAATCAAGTGAGTTCTGGAATACTTCAACCAATGCCTGTTCTGCAGTCATTAACCTCAAAACCCTTGGATGCAGACTGTAAAGTCCTGGTGATTTGTTTGCCTTCAGTCCCTTATACTTTATTCCTTTCAGTTGAGATTTTGAAAAGACATTGTTCCCATTAATACCTTGCTTATCTGATATCTTTGGCAAGTTTATAGTGTCCTCCACAGTCAATATATACATAATATTGGTTTAAGTCATCTGCTTTTCCTTGCTTTCTGTTTCAATTCCCCAATCACATCTTTTAAGGTCTAAAATACCAAGTGCACTTTAGCATGGCCAATTCACCTCACCTGCAGATCTTTGGATTGTGGGAGGAAACTGGAGCACCTGGAGGAAACCCATGCAGAAACAGGGAGAAAGTGCAAACTCCACACAGTCACGAGGCAGCAATGCTAATCACTGAGCCAGCATGCCACCCTAAGTGTGTCAGATGATCTTTGGTGCAATCCAGGTGCAAAGAGAATTTGGCACAGAAATGCGAGTGTCATTGGGAAGAAGAAGCCAGTCATCTTTTATTGGTGTTCCACAGGGCTCTGTCCTTGGGCCGCTACTGTTTGTAATTTTTATTAATGACTTGGATGCGGGGATTGAAGGATGGGTCAGCAAGTTTGCAGATGACACAAAGGTTGGTGAGCTGTATAGAGGACTGTTGACACCATAGAGGGCTGTTGTAGGCTGCAGTGGGACATTGACAGGATGCAGAGATGGGCTGAGAGGTGGGCAGATGCAGTTCAACCTGGATAAATGCGAGGTGATGCATTTTGGAAGGTCGAATTTGAAAGCTGAGTACAGGATTAAGGATAGGATTCTTGGCAGTGTGGAGGAACAGAGGGATCTTGGTGTGCAGGTACATAGATCCCTTAAAATGGCCACCCAAGTGGACAGGGTTATTAAGAAAACATATGGAGTTGAGTTTAAGAGTCGTGAGGTCTTGTTGCAGCTCTATAAAACTTTGCTGAGACCGCACTTGGAATACTGCATCCAGTTCTGGTCGCCCTATTACAGGAAAGATGTGAATGCTTTGGAGAGGGTTCAGAGGAGGTTTACCAGGATGCTGCCTGCACTGGAGGGATTATCTTATGAGGAGAGGTTGACTGAGCTTGGACTTTTTTCACTGGAGAAAAGGAGGAGAAGAGGGGACCTAATTGAGGTATACAAGATAATGAGAGGCATAGATAGAGTCGATAGCCAGAGACTATTTCCCAGGGCAGAAATGACTAACACGAGGGGTCATAGTTTTAACCTGGTTGGAGAAAAGTATAGAGGGGATGTCAGAGGCGGGTTCTTTACACATAGTTGTGAGAGCATGGAATGCCTTGCCAGCAGCAGTTGTGGAAACAAGGTCATTGGAGACATTTAAGAGACTACTGGACATGCACATGATCAGAGAAATTTGAGGGTGCATACATGATGAGTGGTCGGCACAACATCGTGGGCTGAAGGGCCTGTTCTGTGCTGTACTGTTCTATGTTCTATGTTAAAATGTCTGATAGTGAGTCACAGTCAACCCAATAAACTTGATAAAGATAAGACTGATCTTCATGTGAAATTACCAGGTTGGTGGTGGGGAAGACTAAAGTGAAAGTGGGTACTGCAGATGCTGGAGATTAGAGTCAAGACTAGAGCAGTGCTGGAAAAGCACAGCAGGTCAGGCAGCATCCAAGGAGCAGGAAAATCGATGTTTGGACAAAATCCTTCATCAAGAAGGCTAATTAGAACAGTATTAGGTAGGTTTAGTCAGGTGAATATGTTACTGCAAAGAGAGATAGACGGGTAGAATACAGGTCTCCTGCGGCAAGCCCATTTCAAACAAGTCATAGAGTCATAGAATCCCACAGCATGGAGACAGGCCCTTATGCCCAAACTAGTCCATGCTCACCAAAATGTCCATCCAAGCAAACCCCATTCCTTTTCACTTGGCCAAGTACTTCTAAACTTTTCCAATCCCACGTATTTATCCAAATTTTTGAAAAATGTTGTTAATGTCAACAACTTTCATTGAAAGCTCATTCCGTATGCATCCCACCCTCTGTGTAAAAATAGTTACCCTTCAGGTTCTCTTTTATTCTTTTCTCTCTAACCTTAAATGGATGCCTTCTCATCCTCAATTCCTTGAAAAAGGCTGAGCGCATTCACAATATCCATGCCTCTCATGATCTTATACATTTCTATGAGAACCCCTCATATCTCTAAAGAGAGGGTATTGCTTAGATACTGTTCAGGGAGGGAAGGCTGGAAACAGTCTCATCTGTGGCATCATGACTGGCTCTGCTGTAAATCATGCTATGGCAAAGTCCAAGCACGACTAGGGGACACTCTAGTCAGGGGCATGGAGAGGTATTTCTGAGGCCACAAGTGAGATTCCAAAATAGTGTGTTACCTCCCCAGTGCCAGGGTAAAGCATATCTCAATTCAACTGCAGCAATTTCTCAAAATGGAGTCTGAGCAGCCAGATGTTGAAACACTACCATCAACAAAACTGGAAATAACACCGCCAATCCCAATGGACCCAGACCATGAATAGCAAGCAGGACAGAACACCAATTGTTCAGCAGAGGCGCACTGATTATGTTATCTAGTATAGTGATGAAACATCTGCAAACAAACTTGCCAGCTAACCTCAGCTGGAGGTTGTTATACACAGGATGAGATCCTGAAGAATCAATATTTAGAAATTGACAAGAAATTTAAAAAGCTGGACCTCAACGGTAATAATCTCTGGAGTACTCAGTGTTATATGATAATGAGAGTAGGAAAGGGTATATAATTGAAGGGTTAAAGTTATGGGGTAGAAATTTAGATTTTTGGGGATATCTCTTCTGTGGAAATGAGGTTTACAAGAGTAAATTTGAACTGGTCTGGCAGGAATGTGAGACCCTAACCAGTAGTGAGACAGAAGAGAAGGTTGAGGCGAGTACAAAAGTTAGAGACAGGAAGTTAAATAGACAAGGTAAGCAAGAGTGTAGCAGTGAACAAGGCAAGACTGATAAATTAAACTGCATTTATGTCAAAGCAAGAGACCTGACAGATAAGGCAGATGAACTCAGTGCAGAGATGGGTACATGGGATATCATAGCTATGACAGAAACATGGTTGAGGAAGGAACAGGAAAAGCAGTTCAATTACCTGGATTACAGAAACTATAGGAACAAGAGATGGAGAATAAGTGAGGAAAAGGGAATGACATTTTTGATTAGAATAAACATCATGGCAGTACTTAGAGAGGATATTCTGGAGAGATTGTCCAGTGAGGCGATGTGGGTAAAACTGAGAAATAAGAAGAGGATGATCACTTTGATTGGATTGTAGTCAGCGGGAAATTGAGTAGCAAATGTACACAGATCTTGCTGAGTAAGGGTGGATTAAGACACTGCAAAGTTGTACTTTTTGTCTGTTCTGAATGTTTATCCATGGCTCACAGTAGTTGAATTTGTAAACTTCTTTTACTGGATGTTCAAGGAGATTACACAGAGCTATCACCTGCTCTCTGGATATTTCCTCAATTGTAAAATTCTTCCCTAACTGCAGTGCTTTCTGATATCTTTTCAGATCCAGCAGGAAATTTTCACGTTGAAAAATGAAGTTTTTCAGAGGCGATTCTGTTAAGCTGAATCTGTTAAGCTCGAGATATTGTATTCAAAAGATAAGCTCTACTCACTGAATTAATGCATGCAGTTTGTTTCATTGAATGAAAGGGTGCACATTTGTTTCACTGAATGAAAGACTGAATGCACTTTCTTGTAGTAAATAAATACTTCAATGAAAAAAACTGCACGTCTTAATTCAAAGAGTAGAACTTATCTCATGAATACGATGCGCCGACCCTAATGCATTCATTCAGTGCAACAAGCTGCATTCATTCATTCGTACAATCGTACATTCAATGAATCAAACGTTAATCATTGATTCAATGAAGCTAAATTGGCAGATTCATTTTAAAGATTCGAATTGCACACGTTCATTTACTGAAAGATACTCATACATTCAATGAAACAAACTGAACGTGTTAATTCAATGAATAGAGCGTTTCTCCTGAATACAATATCTCGAGCTTAACACATTCATTCAAGAAACAAACTGCATTCGTTCATTCATACAATCGTACATTCAATTAATCAAACGTTATTTATTGATTCAATGAAACAAACTTAACTCATACATCTCATGAATCAAACTGCACTTACTTATTTACCAAAACAAATTGCATTCGTTCATTCAGTCAGTGAATCAAACAGCGCACATTCATTCAATTAAACAATCTGCACGCGTTAATTCAATGAGTAGAGCATATCTCATGAGTGCAATATCTCGAGCTTAACACATTCATTCAAAGAAACAAACTGCATTCCTTAATGCATTCAAACAAACTTGAATCGTACATGCAATGAATCAAACGTTATTCATTGATTCAATTAAACTAATTAGATTCATACATTTAATGACTCAAACAGACAAAATGCATTCATTCATTCATTCAGTGAATCGAAGTGAAATCGTTCGATGTATGAAACTGCACGCGTTAATTCAATGAATAGAGTTTATCTAACGAATACAATGTCGCGAGCTTAACACATTCTTTCATAGCATCAAACTGCATTCATCCGTTCTTTGAATCAAACTTCAAACGTACATTCAATAAATCAAAAGTTATACATTGATTCAATAAAAATTCATACATTTACTGAATCTAACCTATTTACTAAAACAACCTGCAAACGTACATTCAAAGAAATCAACTGCACGTGTTAATTCAATGAGTAGAGCTTATGTCATGAGTACAATGTTTCGAGCTTAACGCATTCATTCAATGAAACCAACTGCATTCATTCATTGAATGAAACTTCAATCGTACTTTCCATAAATCGAACATTTTCATTGATTCAATGAAAGAAACTTAACTCATGCATCTAATGAATCAAACTGCACTCATTTATATACTGAAACAGACTGCATTCATACAATCATTCAGTGCATCAAACTGCAGTCATTCGTTCAAAGAAACAAACGGCGCGTGTTAATGAATACAATCTCTCGAACCTAACCATTAATTCAATGAAACAATCGACATTCATTCATTGAATGAACCCTCAATCATACTTTCAATAAATCAATCGTTATTCATTGATTGAATGAAATTAACTTGACACAATCATTTAATGAATCAAACTGCGCTCATTTGTTTAATGAAATAAACTGCACTCATACATTGAATGAAAAAAAAACTGCACGTGTTAATTCACTGAGTAGAACTCATCTCATGAATACAATGTGCCGAGCCCAACGCATTCATTCAATGAAACAAACTCCATTCATTCATTCATTCAATCGTACGTTCAATGAATCAAACGATCATCATTGAGTCAATGAAGCTGATTTGGCATATTCATTTCATGGTGCCAACTGCACACATTCATTTTCTGAAAGACACTGCACTCATTCATACAATGAAACAAACTGCACGTGTTAATTCAATGAGCAGAGCATATCTCATGAATACGATGTCTAGAGCCTAACGCATTCATTCAATGAAAAAAATTCATTCATTCACAGACTGAAAATTGAATCGTTTGATTCATTGAATGTACGAGTGAATTTTCATTCCCTGAATGAATGCATTTTGTTTCATTGAATAAATGCGTTAGGCTCGAGACATCGTATTCATGAGATATGCTCTACTCATTGAATTAAGCCGTACAGTTTGTTTCATTGAGTGAATGTGTGCAGTGTCTTTCAGTAAATAAATGAGTGCAGTTGATATCATTCAATGACTCTGCCAAATTAGCTTCATTGAAACAATGAATAAATTTTCATTGAATGCAAGATTGAATGAACGAATGATGCAGTTTGTTTGATTAGGCACATTTAGTGCGTTTGGCTCGGCACATTTTATTCATGAGATAAGTTCCACTCATTGAATGAATGTGTGTAGTATGATTCATTGAATGTTCGAGTGCAGTTTGTTTCAATAAATATATGAGGGCAGTTTGATTCATGAAATGAAAGTGTCTAGTTCGTTTCATTGAATCAATGAGTGACGTTCGATTCACCTAATATACGATTGACGTTTGAATCAATAATTGAATGCGGTTTGAATGAATGCAGTTTGTTTGATTAGGCACATTTAGTGCGTTAGTCTCGGCACATTGTATTCTTGAGAAAATTTCTACTCATTGAATTAACACGTGCAGTTTGTTTCATTGAATGTTCGAGTGCAATAATTCCCTCTGCCTCCCGAATGATCCGAAGTTCATCCAGCTCCAGCTCCAGTTCTCTAACACTGTTTTCGAGAGGCTGGAGTTGGGTGCACTTCCCGCAGATGTAGCCAGCGGGGACACTTATGTGACCCTTAACCCCGCCCACATTCTGCAGAAGGAACATTCAACTGCCGTAACCTTCATTTCCACTTTTCTAAATTCCAAATTGACTTTCTCACGGCAAAGAAGACCGCTTAACCTTCCTGCTCTGAGTGCATTTGAGTTTCGCATCAGCCAATGACCGGAAAGCATACGTTACTGCGCGTTCCTCTCTGTTGAGCCACCAGTGAGCTGACATTACCCTGATACCCTATGTCTATATGTCAGGATCATCTCTCGCTTAGGATCGCTGTGTGCTAACACCCTAGACAAAGATAGTTGTTTCTTTCAATTCCATTAAGGCCGCATGACCATTTCAAAGGCTGACCCTTTTACAATAGCAGGTGCAAGGGTGCCAAGAGGGAGGCCAGGTTACATAGGAAGTTTCTATAATAATTATAGAATAATAATAGTTATTACCTTATGACAGACATAGGCTTCAGTAGAGCCAGGCACCTATGATTTCAGTCACTTTATCTTCCAATAGGTGTAATCTGATCTTGTCAACTCCTTGACCCAAGTCGATCACTTGGGGCACCTGGAACACACATTTTCCCCTTCTCAGGTATATACCGCTCGCATAGAAAGATTGTAGCACTATGTCCATGTTCTCTAAGTGCTCTTTACTTGTCTTTCTGTTTGATAGGAATTAATTCAGATTATTGGTGACCTGGGGTAACCCTTTTAAAATGTTCTCCATTGTCCACTGGAAAAAGGTGTAGGCTGATGATACCGCAAGTGGCAGTCTTGTATAAACTCTCATAGGTATTTTTGGAGGATTCTGGTAATCCCAGGACGTCCTTGTGGAACGCCACTGGTCACCAAGGTCCAGGCTGAATACTTGACATCTATGACCAACCTCTGTCTTCAATGGCCAGCCAATTCTCCATCCAGCCAGCTAAATTTCCCTGTATCATGTCTGATTACATTTTGAATAAAGCGAACATCAGGAAGGTTAACAAATGCCTTGCTAAAATCGATGTACACCACATCCACTGTTCTACCTTCATCAACGTGTTTTGTCACATCCTCAAAGTCTTCAATAAGCATGACTGGACTCACAAAGCTATACTGATTATTACTAATCAAACTATGGTTTTCCAAGTAGTCATAAATCCTGTCTCTCAGAATCGAATACAATAATTTGCATGCCACAGTCGTATGGCTGAATAGTCTGTAATTCCCAGGATTATCTCATTCCCTTTCTATAACAAGAGAATAATATTTGCTATCCTCCAATCATCTGCTAATACTCCAGTGGACACTAAGGACTCATGGATCAGTACCAAAATGCAGCAACCTCTTCCCTCATTTCGTGTCACCTTGAATATATCCCGTGTGGCCCATGGGACTTATTTATCCCCATGCTTTTCAAATTTTTCAGCACATCATTTTTGTTAACATCTACCTGTTGTAGGGTAACATTCTGTTTCTGCTGTCCTGATAAACGACAAAATCCCTCTCACTGGTGAATACTGAAGCAAAGTATTCATTAAAGATCTCCCCTATGTCCATTGACTCCAGGCACAAATTCACTTCACTATCTCTGATCATCCTCTGGCCATCCTCTTGTTCCTCACATAAGCTTTGAATGTCTTAGTGTTTCCTTAATCCTACCCACTAATGTTTCTTTATGCCCCCTTGTAGCTCTCCTACGTCCATTCTTTAGTTCCTTCGTGGCTACCTTGTAAACCTCAAGAACCTCGTCTGAGCCTTGTCTCCTCCACCTTACACAATCTTCCTGCTTCCTCTTAACTGGGTGGCTACAGTTTGTTTCATTGAATGTCCGAGTGCAGTTTGTTTCATTAAATATATGAGTGCATGTTGATTCATGAAATGAAAGTATCTAGTTAGTTTTATTGAATCAATGAATAACGTTCGACTCACAGTATATCCGATTGACGTTTCATTCAATAATTGAATGCAGTTTGTTTCATTGAATTAAAGCACTCAGCTCGAGAGATTGTATTCATGAGATATGCTCATTAACATGTGCTCATTAACAAGCTCATTAACATTGTTTCGTTGAAAGAATGAGTGCAGTTTGATGCACTTATGACTGAATGAATGCAGTTTCTTTCAATAAATAAACTGCAGTTTGATTCATTAGATGTATGAGTTAGGTTTGTTTCATTGAATCAATGAATAACGTTTGAATCATGGAATGTACGATTGAAGTTTAATTCAGTGAATGAATAAATGAAATTGGCATCATTGAATGCTTGCGTTAAGACGAGAAATTGTACTCATGAGATAAGCTGTACTCATTGAATCAACAGGTACAGTTGGTTTGATTGAATGATTGTTTGCAGTTTGTTTCTGCAAATAAATGAGTGCAGTTAGATTCAGTGAATGTACGAAATTACTTTCATTGAATCAATGAATAAATTTTGACTTATTGAATAGGGTAGCAGGGTAATGTCAACTCACTGGTGATTCAACAGAGAGGAACGTCCAGTAACGTATGCTTTCCAGTCACTGGCTGATGCGAAACTAAACTGCACTCAGAGCAGGAAGGTTAAGCGGTCTTCTTGATGTGAGAAAGTCCATTTGGAATTAGGTATCGTGAGAATGGAGGTTAGGGCAGTTGAATGTTCCTTCTGCAGAATGTGGGAGGTGGAGCTGGATGAACTTCGGATCATTCGGGAAGCAGAGGGAGGTATTGCACTCGAACATTCATTTAAACAAACTGCACGTGTTAATTCGATGAGTAGAATTTTTCTCATGAATACAATGTGTCGTTCACTGAATCAATGAATAACGTTTGATTCATGGAATGTACGATTGATGTTTCATTCAGTGAATGAATAAATGAAATTGGCATCATTGAATGCTTGCGTAGAGAGTGAGGCATGGTACTCATGAGATAAGCTCTACTCATTGAATTAACACCTGCAGTTGGTTGAATTGAATGAATGTTTGCAGTTTGTTTTAGTAAATAAATGAGTGCAGTTAGATTCACTAAACGTATGCAATGACTTATTTTCATGGAATCAATGAATAAATTTTGATTTGTTGAATGCATGTTTGAAGTTTGATTCAAAGAGCGGATGAAATCAGTTTGAAACTATGAATGAATGTGTTAAGCTCGAGACATTGTATTCGTGAGATTAGCTCTATTCATTGAATTAATACGTGCAGCTTCATACATTGAGTGAATAAGTTCCCTTCGATTCACTGAATGAATAAATAAATGAATGTATTTTGTTTCTGCAAATAAATGGTTGCAGTTTGATTCATTAAATGTAGAGTCTAGGTAATGTCAATAAATAAATGAATAACGTTTGGTTCATTGAATGTACGATTTAAAGTTTGTTTGAATGAAAGAACGAATGCCGTTTGTTTCTATGAATGTAAGTGTTATGCTCGAGTTATTGTATGGATGAGATACTCTCCATTCATTGAATGAACACTTGCAATTTGTTTCATTGAATGAATGTGTGCAGTTTGATTCACTGAATGAATTGAAAGAATACAATTTATTTCAGTAAATAGATCAGTGCAGTGTGATTCATTAGATGTACGAGATCGGTTTGTTTCATTGAATCAACGAATAACGTTTGATTGAGTGAAGTACGATTGAAGTTTCATTCAGTGAATGAAAAAAAATGCGGTTGGTATCATTGAATGCTTGCGTTAAGATCGAGACATTGCACTCATGAGATATGCTCTACTCATTGAATAACACGTGCAGCTGGTTTGATAGAAAGAATGCTGGCAGTTTGTTTTAGAGAAGAAATGATTGCAGTTATATTCAGCAAATGTGTGCAATGAGTTGCTTTCATTGAATCAATGAATAAATTTTGATTTATTGAATGTATGTTTGACGTTTGATTCAAAGAATGAATGAAATCAGTTTGAGGCTATGAATGAATGTGTTCAGCTCGAGACATTGTATTCGTGAGATAAGCTCCTATTCATTCAATTACTACGTGCAGCTTCATACAATGAATGAATAAGTTCACTTCGATTGACTGAATGAATGAACAAATGAATGCATTTTGTTTCTGCAAATAAATGGTTGCAGTTTGATTCATTAAATGGCGAGTCTAGGTAGTTTCATTGAAGAAATGATTAAATTTTGGTTCATTGAATGTACGATTTAAAATTTGTTTGAATGAAAGAACGAATGCAATTTCTTTCTTTGAATGAATGTGTTAAGCTCGAGATAATGTATGAATGAGATACTCTCTATTCATTGAATGAACACTTGCAATTTGTTTCATTGAATGAAGATGAGCAGTTTGATTCACTGAATGAATTGAAAGAATGCAATCTATTTCAGTAAATAGATCCGTGCAGTGTGAATCATTAGATGTACGAGTTAAGTTTGTTTCATTGAATCAATGAATGACGTTTGATTAAATGAATGCACGTTGAACTTTCATTCAGTGAATGAAAAAATGCAGTTGGCATCATTGAATGCTTGCGTTAAGATCGAGACATTGTACTCATGAGATAAGCTCTACTCATTGAATAACACGTGCAGTTGATTTAATTGAATGAACGTTTGCAGTTTGTTTTAGAAAATAAATGAGTGCAGTTATATGCGGTAAATGTATGCAATGAGTTACTTTCATTGAAACAATTAATAAATTTTGAGTTATTGAATGTATGTTTGAAGATTGATTCAAAGAACGGATGAAATCAGTTTGAAGCAATGAATGAATGTGTTATGCTCGAGACATTGTTGTATTGTTCTGGCCTCCTTGTCCCATTTTTCATGTTTTCTTTTGTGTTACTGTTCCTGCCTCCTGTTGAGCTTTTAGCTTTTCAACTCAAATTGCTCCATCTCAGTATCATTACAAAGTCAACAACCCAGCCCAAAAAGCCCCAGCCCCAGCTCTGAATTGATGTCTCCACAGGTTCCAGACTGACCTACTTGTGATCCTTGTAAATAAGTGCACCTGTCCTGCAAGACTGGCCATCGCCCAATCCATAGACTGCAAGAACACAGATCCATAGAATTTGTTCAGACCGAAGTACTGATTGAAAATTTCCAATCCCTTGGAGTAAGATTGGACAAGCTATTTGACTGAGTGTGGGATCACTCCCTGACTGACCATTCCTGATTGAAGGATTTATGCCTGAACATCAATTCACCTGCTCCTCGGATGCTGCCTGACCTGCTGTGCTTTTTCAGCACTACACTCTCGACTTTGATCCTGCAGTCCTGCCTCAGTGTAACAGGATAGGTAGAAATTATATGCAGAAGAACACAGCAAGACATTAACATAGAATAACTATCAATAGTAAAAAAACAACAAAGCTTAAGGTTCTTCACCTGAATGCATGCAACTTTTCCAACAAGATAGATGAGTTGATGGCCCAAAAAGAAACAAACAAATAAGACTTCAGAGAACTTTCAGAGAAGCGAAGACATTCCTCAGGTGAGGACGACTGGAAACTCAATACTCAAGGGTATTTAATGTTCTGAAAAAAGGAAAATGAAGAAAAGGAGGTGGGGTAGCATTGTTAATAAAGGGTTGTATTGGAGAACAGTGAAATAGGAGAAATATATCTTGATATGGAATTAGTTTGCATCAAAATAAGGAAGAGCAAGGAAAATGAATCACCTCTCCACCACCTTCCCCACCCTACCGACCCCATCTTCCCAGTGTGGAGGTTACCATTGACCTTGTTGATGGAAAAGAGTTAATGTTACAAATACAGTGTCTATCAACTGAGTTGCTTTGCCCTGGATGATGTCAACCTTAAGTGTTTTTGGAGCTGCACTCATCCAGGCAATCGTGGAGCATTACACAACACTCCTGACTTGTGCCTTGGACTGGCGTTGGGGAGTCAAGAGGTGAGTTGATTGCTGAAGGACCCCTAAACTTGCAGGTGCTCTTGTAGCCCCAGTATTTTTATGGCTAGCTCAGTTTAGTTTCTGACAGCACCTTCCTAACAGTAGTCACATGCAAATGCTACTACTCACCACTCTGACTTGGAAGTATGCAACAGTTCATGCAGTACCACTGGATAAAAATCCTGGAACCCTCTAATTTTACACACTGCTACCTTCTCAAGGACAGCTACAAATGGGCATTTAATACTGGCCCAGCCAGCAACACCTACATTCCATGAATGAAATAAAAGCATCTCCACTAATTATGTCTTTCCGACATGAAAAAGACCTGTTAATCTGGACTCTCTGTCTTTTGTGTATTAACCAAATCATGCTAATACATAACTCCGAATTACCATGAGCACCTATCTTGTGCAATAACCTTTTATGTGGTACCTTATTGAATGCCTTCTAGAAATTCAAGTACATTACATCAGCTGATTGCCCTTCATCAATTCTGTTTTATAAATCCTCAAAGAATTCTAACAAATTTGTCAAACATGGTTTCCTTTTCACGGGACCATCTTGATTCTGATTATGTCAAGCTTTTGTAAATAACCAGCCATTTCCTTTTTCTAATGAACTTAATGTTTTTCAATGACAAATGTCAGGTTAACTGTCTTAAAGTTTCCTTTTTTCTGTATCCCTTCTTATACAAGTGTGTCACATTTATAATCCACTTTAACTGTGCCAGAATCAAGTGAGTTCTGGAATACTTCAACCAATGCCTGTTCTGCAGTCATTAACCTCAAAACCCTTGGATGCAGACTGTAAAGTCCTGGTGATTTGTTTGCCTTCAGTCCCTTATACTTTATTCCTTTCAGTTGAGATTTTGAAAAGACATTGTTCCCATTAATAACTTGCTTATCTGATATCTTTGGCAAGTTTATAGTGTCCTCCACAGTCAATATATACATAATATTGATTTAAGTCATCTGCTTTTCCTTGCTTTCTGTTTCAATTCCCCAATCACATCTTTTAAGGTCTAAAATACCAAGTGCAATTTAGCATGGCCAATTCACCTCACCTGCAGATCTTTGGATTGTGGGAGGAAACTGGAGCACCTGGAGGAAACCCATGCAGAAACAGGGAGAATGTGCAAACTCCACACAGTCACGAGGCAGCAATGCTACTCACTGAGCCAGCATGCCACCCTAAGTGTGTCAGATGATCTTTGGTGCAATCCAGGTGCAAAGAGAATTTGGCACAGAAATGCGAGTGTCTTTGGGAAGAAGAAGCCAGTCATCTTTTATTGGTGTTCCACAGGGCTCTGTCCTTGGGCCGCTACTGTTTGTAATTTTTATTAATGACTTGGATGCGGGGATTGAAGGATGGGTCAGCAAGTTTGCAGATGACACAAAGGTTGGTGAGCTGTATAGAGGGCTGTTGACAACATAGAGGGCTGTTGTAGGCTGCAGTGGGACATTGACAGGATGCAGAGATGGGCTGAGAGGTGGCAGATGCAGTTCAACCTGGATAAATGCGAGGTGATGCATTTTGGAAGGTCGAATTTGAAAGCTGAGTACAGGATTAAGGATAGGATTCTTGGCAGTGTGGAGGAACAGAGGGATCTTGGTGTGCAGGTACATAGATCCCTTAAAATGGCCACCCAAGTGGACAGAGTTATTAAGAAAACATATGGAGTTGAGTTTAAGAGTCGTGAGGTCTTGTTGCAGCTCTATAAAACTTTGCTGAGACCGCACTTGGAATACTGCATCCAGTTCTGGTCGCCCTATTACAGGAAAGATGTGAATGCTTTGGAGAGGGTTCAGAGGAGGTTTACCAGGAAGCTGCCTGGACTGGAAGGATTATCTTATGAGGAGAGGTTGACTGAGCTTGGACTTTTTTCACTGGAGAAAAGGAGGAGAAGAGGGGACCTAATTGAGGTATACAAGATAATGAGAGGCATAGATAGAGTCGATAGCCAGAGACTATTTCCCAGGGTAGAAATGATTAACACGAGGGGTCATAGTTTTAACCTGGTTGGAGAAAAGTATAGAGGGGATGTCAGAGGCGGGTTCTTTACACATAGTTGTGAGAGCATGGAATGCCTTGCCAGCAGCAGTTGCGGAAACAAGGTCATTGGAGACATTTAAGAGACTACTGGACATGCACATGGTCACAGAAATTTGAGGGTGCATACATGATGAGTGGTCGGCACAACATCGTGGGCTGAAGGGCCTGTTCTGTACTGTACTGTTCTATGTTCTATGTTAAAATGTCTGATAGTGAGTCACAGTCATCCCAATAAACTTGATAAAGATAAGACTGATCTTCATGTGAAATTACCAGGTTGGTGGTGGGGAAGACTAAAGTGAAAGTGGGTACTGCAGATGCTGGAGATTAGAGTCAAGACTAGAGCAGTGCTGGAAAAGCACAGCAGGTCAGGCAGCATCCAAGGAGCAGGAAAATCGATGTTTGGACAAAAATCCTTCATCAAGAAGGCTAATTAGAACAGTATTAGGTAGGTTTAGTCAGGTGAATATGTTACTGCAAAGAGAGATAGACGGGTCGAATACAGGTCACCTGCGGAAAACCCATTTCAAACAAGTCATAGAGTCATAGAATCCCACAGCATGGAGACAGGCCCTTATGCCCAAACTAGTCCATGCTCACCAAAATGTCCATCCAAGCAAACCCCATTTCTTTTCACTTGGCCAAGTACTTCTAAACTTTTCCAATCCCACGTATTTATCCAAATTTTTAAAAAATGTTGTTAATGTCATCAACTTTCATTGAAAGCTCATTCCGTATGCATCCCACCCTCTGTGTAAAAATAGTTACCCTTCAGGTTCTCTTTTATTCTTTTCTCTCTAACCTTAAATGGATGCCTTCTCATCCTCAATTCCTTGAAAAAGGCTGAGCGCATTCACAATAACCATGCCTCTCATGATCTTATACATTTCTATGAGAACCCCTCATATCTCTAAAGAGAGGGTATTGCTTAGATACTGTTCAGGGAGGGAAGGCTGGAAACAATCTCATCTGTGGCATCATGACTGGCTCTGCTGCAAATCATGCTATGGCAAAGTCCAAGCACGACTAGGGGACACTCTAGTCAGGGGCATGGAGAGGTATTTCTGAGGCCACAAGTGAGATTCCAAAATAGTGTGTTACCTCCCCAGTGCCAGGGTAAAGCATATCTCAATTCAACTGCAGCAATTTCTCAAAATGGAGTCTGAGCAGCCAGATGTTGAAACACTACCAACAACAAAACAGGAAATAACACCGCCAATCCCAATGGACCCAGACCATGAATAGCAAGCAGGACAGAACACCAATTGTTCAGCAGAGGCGCACTGATTATGTTATCTAGTATAGTGATGAAACGTCTGCAAACAAACTTGCCAGCTAACCTCAGCTGGAGGTTGTTATACACAGGATGAGATCCTGAAGAATCAATATTTAGAAATTGACAAGAAATTTAAAAAGCTGGACCTCAACGGTAATAATCTCTGGAGTACTCACAGTGTTATATGATAATGAGAGTAGGAAAGGGTATATAATTGAAGGGTTAAAGTTATAGGGTAGAAATTTAGATTTTGGGGATATCTCTTCTGTGGAAATGAGGTTTACAAGAGTAAATTTGAACTGGTCTGGCAGGAATGTGAGACCCTAACCAGTAGCGAGACAGAAGAGAAGGTTGAGGCGAGTACAAAAGTTGGAGACAGGAAGTTAAATAGACAAGGTAAGCAAGAGGGTAGCAGTGAACAAGGCAAGACTGATAAATTAAACTGCATTTATGTCAAAAGCAAGAGACCTGACAGATAAGGCAGATGAACTCAGTGCAGAGATGGGTACATGGGATATCATAGCTATGACAGAAACATGGTTGAGGAAGGAACAGGAAAAGCAGTTCAATTACCTGGATTACAGAAACTATAGGAACAAGAAGGGAATGACATTTTTGATTAGAATAAACATCATGGCAGTACTTAGAGAGGATATTCTGGAGAGATTGTCCAGTGAGGCGATGTGGGTAAAACTGAGAAATAAGAAGAGGATGATCACTTTGATTGGATTGTAGTCAGCGGGAAATTGAGTAGCAAATGTACACAGATCTTGCTGAGTAAGGGTGGATTAAGACACTGCAAAGTTGTACTTTTTGTCTGTTCTGAATGTTTATCCATGGCTCACAGTAGTTGAATTTGTAAACTTCTTTTACTGGAGATTACACAGAGCTATCACCTGCTCTCTGGATATTTCCTCAATTGTAAAATTCTTCCCTAACTGCAGTGCTTTCTGATATCTTTTCAGATCCAGCAGGAAATTTTCACGTTGAAAAATGAAGTTTTTCAGAGGCGATTCTGTTAAGCTGAATCTGTTAAGCTCGAGATATTGTATTCAAAAGATAAGCTCTACTCACTGAATTAATGCATGCAGTTTGTTTCATTGAATGAAAGGGTGCACATTTGTTTCACTGAATGAAAGACTGAATGCACTTTCTTGTAGTAAATAAATACTTCAATGAAAAAAACTGCACGTCTTAATTCAAAGAGTAGAACTTATCTCATGAATACGATGCGCCGACCCTAATGCATTCATTCAGTGCAACAAGCTGCATTCATTCATTCGTACAATCGTACATTCAATGAATCAAACGTTAATCATTGATTCAATGAAGCTAAATTGGCAGATTCATTTTAAAGATTCGAATTGCACACGTTCATTTACTGAAAGATACTCATACATTCAATGAAACAAACTGAACGTGTTAATTCAATGAATAGAGCGTTTCTCCTGAATACAATATCTCGAGCTTAACACATTCATTCAAGAAACAAACTGCATTCGTTCATTCATATAAATCGTACATTCAATTAATCAAACGTTATTTATTGATTCAATGAAACAAACTTAACTCATACATCTCATGAATCAAACTGCACTTATTTATCCAAAACAAATTGCATTCGTTCATTCAGTCAGTGAATCAAACAGCGCACATTCATTCAATTAAACAATCTGCACGCGTTAATTCAACGAGTAGAGCGTATCTCATGAATGCAATATCTCGAGCTTAACACATTCATTCAAAGAAACAAACTGCATTCCTTAATTCATTCAAACAAACTTGAATCGTACATGCAATGAATCAAACGTTATTCATTGATTCAATTAAACTAATTAGATTCATACATTTAATGACTCAAACAGACAAAATGCATTCATTCATTCATTCAGTGAATCGAAGTGAAATCGTTCGATGTATGAAACTGCACGCGTTAATTCAATGAATAGAGTTTATCTAACGAATACAATGTCGCGAGCTTAACACATTCTTTCATAGCATCAAACTGCATTCATCCGTTCTTTGAATCAAACTTCAAACGTACATTCAATAAATCAAAAGTTATACACTGATTCAATAAAAACTTCATACATTTACTGAATCTAACCTATTTACTAAAACAACCTGCAAACGTACATTCAAAGAAATCAACTGCACGTGTTCATTCAATGAGTTGAGCTTATGTCATGAGTACAATGTTTCGAGCTTAACGCATTCATTCAATGAAACCAACTGCATTCATTCATTGAATGAAACTTCAATCGTACTTTCCATGAATCGAACATTTTCATTGATTCAATGAAAGAAACTTAACTCATGCATCTAATGAATCAAACTGCACTCATTTATATACTGAAACAGACTGCATTCATACAATCATTCAGTGCATCAAACTGCAGTCATTCGTTCAAAGAAACAAACGGCGCGTGTTAATGAATACAATCTCTCGAACCTAACCATTAATTCAATGAAACAATCGACATTCATTCATTGAATGAACCCTCAATCATACTTTCAATAAATCAATCGTTATTCATTGATTGAATGAAATTAACTTGACACAATCATTTAATGAATCAAACTGCGCTCATTTGTTTAATGAAATAAACTGCACTCATACATTGAATGAAAAAAAACTGCACGTGTTAATTCACTGAGTAGAACTCATCTCATGAATACAATGTGCCGAGCCCAACGCATTCATTCAATGAAACAAACTCCATTCATTCATTCATTCAATCGTACGTTCAATGAATCAAACGATCATCATTGAGTCAATGAAGCTGATTTGGTTATTCATTTCATGGTGCCAACTGCACACATTCATTTTCTGAAAGACACTGCACTCATTCATACAATGAAACAAACTGCACGTGTTAATTCATTGAGCAATGAGCAGAGCATATCTCATGAATACGATGTCTAGAGCCTAACGCATTCATTCAATGAAAAAAATTCATTCATTCACAGACTGAAAATTGAATCGTATTCATTGACTCAATGAAACAAACTTAACTCGTTCATCTAATGAATCAAAATGCCCTCATTTATTTACTGAAACAAATTGCATTCGCTCATTATTCAGTGAATCAAGCAACACACATTCATTCAATTAAACAAACTGCACGTGTTAATTCAATGAGTAGAGCGGATCTCATGAATACAATATCCCGAGCTTAACGCAGTCATTCAAAGAACAAACTGCATTCCTTATTTATTCAAACAAGTATGAATCGTACATTCAATGAATCAAACGTTATTCATTGATTCAATGAAACTAACTAGACTCATACATTTAATGAGTCAAACAGCAAACCTATATTTACAGAATCAAAATGTATTCATTGAATCGAAGTCAACTCATTCACTCAATGTATGAAATGCACATGTTAATTCAATGTATAGGGTTTATCTCACGAATACAATGTCGCGAGCTGAATACATTCATTCAATGAAATCATCTGCATTCATTCACAGAAAGAAAATTCAATCGTACATTCAAATGAATCAACGTTATTCATTGATTCAATGAAAACAAACGTAACTCATACATCTCATGAATCAAACTGCACTCATTTATTTACTCAAACAGACAGCGTTCATTCAGTCATGCAGTGCATCAAATTGCACTCGTTCATTCGAAGAAACTAACTGCACGTGTTAATAATGAGCTTATCTCATGAAACTGAAAACTGTGTTGCTGGAAAACGGGCAGCAGGTCAGGCAGCATCCAAGGATCAGGAGAATCGACGTTGTCGGCATAAGCCCTACTTCAAGAATAATCTCTTCAATACAATCTCTCGAGCCTAACGCCTTAATTCAATGAAACAAACTGCATTCATTCCTTGAATGATACTTCAATCGTACTTTCAATAAATCAATCGTTATTCATTGATTCGACGAAACTACCTTGACAAATTCATTTAATGAATCAAACTGCATTCATGCGTTCAATGAAAAACTGCACGTGTTAATTTAATGAGTAGAATGGATCTCACGAATACAATGTGCCGAAACCTAACGCATCCTAATTTGGCAGATTCAATTAATGATACTAACTGCACACATTCATTGCCTGCAAGACACTGCACTCATTCATTCAATGAAACAATGCTATTTTTATTGAGTAGTGCGTAGCTCATGAATTCAATAGCTTCGAGCCTAACATATTCACTCAAAGAATCAAACTGCATTCGTTCTTTCATTCAAACAAGATTGAATCGTACCTTCAAACGAATCAAACGTTATTCATTGATACAATGAAACAAACGTAACTCATACATCTCATGA